>NW_027467763.1:82500-85000 GCF_046742065.1 Oratosquilla oratoria | reverse complement strand
ATATTTGAATTTATATTTGTATTTATATTTGTATTTATATTTGTATTTATATTTGTATTTATATTTGTATTTATACTTTATACTTTATATTTATTGATACTGATATCAATATTCATTTTCAAATCATATCTACAACATGTAACAATCATATTCATATTCACACTGTAATTATGATGATTATATTCATATGCGCACAACAATTACAGTAATTATACTCATAATATGCACCCATTTACCAGGAATAATCACATATTTAATGGTTATGACAATGCCTGTATTAATGACCACAGTGAGTGGTCGCAACGTTGGAGAGAAGAGATGAGGCAGACACCAATCCTCCTGAGACCGTCGGTCGTCGGCGAGCCGAAGAATCCCAGACGTCCAAGTTCTCTCTGCGAGCGGGAGACTTCCGTCCAGCGGGCCTCGGCTCGGCGGGACCAGTTTCTTTCACAATGACGCCGCCATGCAGACCAAGGAGCCTAACATCAACAGGAAAAGGAGAAGATCAGAAGACCAGGAGGGGCACAGGAAGAGAGGCCGGTGGGACATCAGCTTCAGCAGCAAGGACACTTACATGGTCGAGTTTAGCAAAGTTAAGGCCAAGTTCGAAAGGAACGTAAAGAAGGCCGACCAGAGGATCAACATGCTCTTCTACGTGCTTCACAAGAACATGCGCAAGAGGTTCAGAAGCCACACCGAGGAACTCAGAACAAAGAGAGATTGAATAGAGCACCTCAAAGCTACTTGACAGACATCGTAGTCCTTGAAATTGCTGTCGACTGGTCGCCCGCCTCTCCCCTGTCGCTCGACATCGTTTCGGGGCGCGCGTTCGTCATCTCTCAAAAGATGATTATGTATCACTTCGTTCGCGTTTTGCCTCAGAGGTCATTATTAAAGACCGATAATTGTATTTTCACTTAAAGATTAGTTTGTTTCAGCGTTTGTCGCTAGCGCTAGTCAATGTGATTCAATATCAAAAAGTTGATATATCAAAGTTTTCGTCAAAGAAGTCGAAATCACAAAGGTTTTAAAGCCTGCTTCCAAGTTCTTCCTAATGGAATTGTTTTCAAGCGTTTAGACAACGCTTCTTTTTCGTTAAGCAAACTTGTTCATTTAGAACATTCTATTAACTTAATTAGTACTGATACGTAAATTTGAGTGTCTAATTTCATTATATCGTATGGTGCCCACAATATACACCAAAATGAATTTTTACCATTAATGGCACCTGTAAAGATTTTCTTTTATGTATATATATATATATATATATATATATATATATATATATATATATATATATATTACAAATGTTTCTTTAAAGTGAATAGAATAGAGGGTGCCTATGGGATATATATAGTTATTTAGAGATAGACACATGTTTTCTTTGCACCCTGGAATACCACTGAGCTGAATAAAGTCATCTGGCGTTGGTCAGGGCAGAGCTACTAAAATGTACCAAATTTGATCAAGGCTGTGCTAATGGACAGTCTACGTATCATTGGAAATGTACTTTATGTTTGTTTGCTTTTCTGGAACTAAGAAGCAGGAAAGTTCCCCTGGAATGAGAAGAGAAGCCATGCACAACTTTTGTTAGATCAGTGACACAGGTTATCATATTGGCACCAATTTCCGGTTGTTTCTGAAAAAGGATATGTATGGTTCTTTTCAAAGTGAAAAAGAAAAATCTTTTGTAAAGAAATCGTCGACTTTTCGAAAAGAGTTGGCGGAGACCCGACGGACTCCAAAGGGTTTCGAGAGCCTCCAAAGACTCAAGAAAGACTTCGACAGACTACGACAGACTTTGGCGGACTCCGACAGACTCCAACAGAGTTGAAAAGATTCCGACAAACTAACAGTTTCTGACTAAGGAACTCAGACAGGCTATGACAGACTGCTGGACTGAAAGCTTGTAGAGTTTTCTCAAAGACAGGCATTATGCATGTGTGTGATTGACCTTGGTGATTGACCTTGGTCTTTGGATGACGCGTTGGACTCGTGATCGACAGCTATTTCCCTCCCGGAAGAGAGCTCAGAGCTCGTATGACCGATGTATGGGTAATGCTATGACCTTACACGCACACACACACCCAACTCCCCGCCCACGAGAGTTGGATTAACGACTCGAAGCGCAGCGATACTGAAATAATTTCAGCCCTGTGTGTGTGTGTGTGTGTGTGTGTGTGTGTGTGTGTGTGTGTGTGTGTGTGTGTGTGTGTGTGTGTTGTGTAAGTTTTTTCTAGTATGTCCCAAAGATTTTTTTTTTTAAAGATGACTAGAAATGCCTGGCGTTAACCAAAATTGAAAGACTAAATCATCCACCTAGTAGCCCTAAAAGGCTTACTGTCTCCCTTAACTTTGATCTATTCAAGGAACAACATCAACTTTAAAAGTCAAACTAAATCTATCTATAAGGCTTAACGTCGTGTGTTTTAGTTCCTTGGGGAGTATGAAGTCTTTGAATAAGTCCTTTGAGGATTCGACTGCAGGACCTTTCTATGTC
>NW_027467763.1:75000-77500 GCF_046742065.1 Oratosquilla oratoria | reverse complement strand
CCAAAAGGTCTTCTGTCGGCATACTCTTCCTTTGTAATCCTTTGTAATTATCAAGATGTTTTACAAAAGTGCGGATATGAAAATAAGCATTACAGGATAAATGAAATCGTAGATGGTTTACGAAGTGCAATTCAAGAATACATGTCAACAGAGAAATTAGAAACTGCCAATATATTGACGTGGCTTCAGTGTCACCTAAAGCATAGTAAGCACAGTAATACAATTCAATACTCGCTAAGAACATAGTAAAGCTAAAAAAAAAAAAAAAAAAAAAAAAAAAACATAAATAACAATCAAAATGTTCAGAGTGGAGTTCCTCAGGGTTCCGTTCATAGGCACATGCAGCAGAACGCCCAAACATGGTTACACCAACCAGCTTACACACGCCATCCACGATGGGATGGGGTGGGGGGAAAATAGGTCGATTTTTTTCAATATTTCTTCCTTTTTATATCAGCAAAGATGGCACTACTGCCACCACTGATGTATTACCTCCACGATTTAATAACGTCTATGAATCAAACATTTTTAGGACTGATTTACTCTTTCCCCGCGTCATCAAGGTGTGAGTAAAAGTTTGAGGTTTCTACACTAAATGACTTGGTGGATAGTGGTCTTTCTTTTTCTTACCGAGATTTGCGAGTCCGTCAGCTCCAATTTGGACTTTCTTCTTTACCGTAACCACCGAATATTCAAGTTTGATTGTGATGGACTCGTTTTGTTCTCAGGAGAGCCAGAAGAATTTGACTCCTTTACATTATTGGTCTATGAAGATTTAGTCATTCATATTTATATTTATATTTATGTTTATATTTATATTTATATTTATATTTGTATTTATATTTATATTTATATTTATATTTATATTCATATTTATATTTATATTTATATTTATATATATATATTTATATTTATATTATGTTTATGTTTATGTTTATGTTTATGTTTCAGTTTGTATTTGTATTTGTATTTGTATTTGTATATGTATTTGTATTTATATTTGTATTTATATTTGTATTTATATTTGAATTTATATTTGCATTTATACTTGTATTTATATTTGTTTTTATATTTGTATATATTCTTTATACTATATATTTGTTGATACTGATATTGATATTCATTTTCAAGTGATATCTACAACATGTAACAATCATATTCATATTCACACAGTAATTATGATGATTATATTCATATGCGCATAAGAATTACAGTAATTATACTCACAATATACACCCATTTACCAGGAATAATCACATATCTAATGGTTATGACAATGCCTGTATTAATAACCATAGTGAGTGGTCGCAATGTTGGAGAGAAGAGATGAGGCAGACACCAATCCTCCTGAGACCGTCGGGCATCGGCGAGTCGAAGAATCCCAGACGTCCAAGTTCTCTCTGCGAGCGGGAGACTTCCGTCCAGCGGGCCTTGGCTCGGCGGGACCAGTTTCTTTCACAATGACGCCGCCATGCAGACCAAGGAGCCTAACATCAACAGGAAAAGGAGGCGATCTGAAGACCAGGAGGGGCACAGGAAGAGAGGCCGGTGGGACATCAGCTTCAGCAGCAAGGACACTTACATGGTCGAGTTTAGCAAAGTCAAGGCCAAGTTCGAAAGGAACGTAAAGAAGGCCGACCAGAGGATCAACATGCTCTTCTACGTGCTTCACAAGAACATGCGCAAGAGGTTCAGAAGCCACACCGAGGAACTCAGAACAAAGAGAAATTGAATAGAGCACCTCAAAGCTACTTGACAGACATCGTAGTCCTTGAAATTGATGTCGACTGGTCGTCCGCCTCTCTCCTGTCGCTCGACATCGTTTTGGGGCGCGCGTTCGTCATCTCTCGAAAGATGATTATGTATCACTTCGTTCGCGTTTTGCCTCAGAGGTCATTATCAAAGACCGCTAATTCTATTTTCACTTAAAGATTAGTTTGTTTCAGCGTTTGTCGCTAGCGCTAGTCAATGTGATTCAATATAAAAAAGTTGATATATCAAAGTTTTCGTCAAAGAAGTCGAGATCACAAAGGTTTTAAAGCCTGCTTCCAAGTTCTTCCTAATGGAATTGTTTCCAGGCGTTTAGACAACGCCTCTTTTTTGTTAAGCAAACTTGTTCATTTAGTACATTCTATTAACTTAATTACTGCTGATATGTGAATTTGAGTGTCTAGTTTCATTAAATCGTATGGTGCACACAGTATACACCAAAATGAATTTTTACCATTAATGGCACCTGTAAAGATTTTCTTTTATGTATACATATATTTCAAATGTTTCTTTAAAGTGAATAGAATAGAGTGGCATCAGCCAGACCAAATTCCTTAAATGCATCAAATTTGATAGATAGGGTGCCTATGGGATATATATAGTTATTTAGAGATAGACACATGTTTTCTTTGCACCCTGGAATACCACTGAGCTGAATAAAGTCACCTGGCGTTGGCCAGGACAGAGCTGCTAAAATGTGCCACATTTGATCAAGGCTGTGCTAATGGGC
>NW_027467763.1:67500-70000 GCF_046742065.1 Oratosquilla oratoria | reverse complement strand
TAAACGATTGTAAACAGAGAGTTATTCTAAATGGCAAAACTTCTAGATGGAAAAAATGTTACGAGTGGAGTTCCTTAGGGTTCCGTTCTTGGGCCACTTCTATTCATAGTATACATAAATGATATAGACCACGGACTGAAATCTATTTTCTACAAATTTGCCGATGATACAGAAATGTGCGGAATGGCAAATGATCACTTAAACCAACTAGATATTCAAGAAGATTTAGATAAAGTTCAACAATGGTGCGAAAAGTGGCTGATGAAATTGAACCTAAGCAAATGTAAGGTTATGAACATAGGTAAAAATAACAATAAGTACTATTACAAATTATTTGGAAATTCGTTAACAAAAGCGGATAGTGTAAAATATCTCGGCGTAATTATTAATAATGACTCCCAATTCATCAAAGCAGTGTATATAAATCTATATATATATATATATATATATATATATGTAAATCTATATATATATATATATATATATGTGTTTGCTGATGATGCAAAACTGTGCGGAATGGCGAATGATCACTCAAACCAATTAGATATTCAAGAAGATTTAGAGATATTACAGCAATGGTCTGAAAAGTGGCTAATGAAATTTAACACAAGTAAATGCAAGGTAATGCACATAGGTAAAAATAACAGGAATTCGTCAACAAAAGTGGATAGTGAAAAAGATCTCGGCGTAATTATCAGTAACGACCTCAAATCATCCAAGCAGTGTATTTCAGCATCTGAGAAAGCAAATAAGATTCTAGGACTCATTGCGCGATCTTTTGATTTCAAAAGTCCATCACTCATTAACAAGCTATATATATCGTTAGTTCATCCACATTTGGAATATGCTGTTTCCGTATGGTCACCGAATCTCATTAAAGACATTGACAGACTGGAAAAAGTACAACGGCGAGCTACAAAACTGATTCCAAATATCAAAAATAAATCATACGAAAATCGACAAAAACATATGAATCTGTTTTCCCTTAAAAAACGTAGACTCAGAGGTGACTTGATACAGGTCTTTAAAAATCTAAAGGGAATTGACAACATCAAAAGTGACAAAATTTTCACATTTAATGAGAATCAGACAAAAAACAATGGTCTCAAACTGTCCGGAAATAGATTCAATTTGGAAGTAGGTAGAAACAACTTTGCCAACCGTGTAGTTAATGAATGGAATAAACTTCCTGCACAGCTAGTGCAATGTAGTTCAGTTCGAAGCTTTAAGAATCATTTAGATAAATACCTAAGCAAGAAGCTGTAATGATTATAATTTATTTTATATTATTTGTTTTTGTTTTGTTATCTTTTGTCTGTTTGATTTTCATTTATTATTAGTTATATGTCAATTTATTATCATTTACTATTTACCTGTTTGTTTATTATTTAACTATACGTATGCATTTATTTATGTATTCTATTTGTTATTTACATTATTATAGTTTTTATTTATTATTCTATTATGATTTTTTTCGCATCCGACCTAGATATGGACCAAAAGGTCTCCTGTCGGCATGCTCCGCCTTTGTAATCCTTTCCGCCTCAGAGAAATCAAATAGGACTGATTGTGAGACCTTTTGATTTTAAAAGTCCATTTATCATAAAGAAGCTATGTAAATCGTTAGTTCTTCCACATCTGGAATATGCTGTTCCCGTATGGTTACCAAATCTCATTAAAGACCTTGAAATATTAGAAATAGTATAATGGCGAGTCACAAAACGGATTCCAAATATAAAAAACGAATAATTTGTAAATCGAATAGAATACATGAATCTATTTTCCTAAAAGAGAGTAGACTCAGGGGTGATTTGATACAGGTCTTTAAGATTCTAAAGGAACCTCCGTCTGTGGATAGGAGGTAAAGGGAACACTGGCTGAGGGAAATACTTTTATTCCTGACTAGTTTCGTCTGAGTGGCTTCTTCAAAGGGAATTAACAATACAAAAAGTGACGAAATATCCACACTGAATGCAAATCAGACAAGAGATAATAGTCTCAAACTGTCAGGAAGTAGATATAATTTGGAAGTGGGTAGAAACTACTTCGTCAACCGTGTAGTCAATGAATGGAATAAACTTATTTCAGAGGCAGTGCAATGAAGTACAGTTCGAAGTTTTTGACTTATTTTTCATTCACCAAAAGGTCTTCTGTCGGAATGCTCTTCCTTTGTAATCCTTTGTAATTATCAAGATGTTTTACAAAAGTGAGGATATGAAAATAAGCATTACAGGATAAATGAAATCGTAGATGGTTTACGAAGTGCATTTCAAGAATACATGTCAACAGACAAATTAGAAACTGCCAATATATTGACGTGACTAAAGTGTCACCTAAAGCATAGTAAGCACAGTAATACAATTCAATACTTGCTAAGAAAATAGTAAAGCTAAAAAAGAAAAAGAAAAACATAAATAACAATCAAAATGTTCCGAGTGGAGTTCCTCAGGGTTCAGTTCATAGGCAAATGCAGCAGAACGCCCAAACATGGTTATCCCCA
>NW_027467763.1:45000-47500 GCF_046742065.1 Oratosquilla oratoria | reverse complement strand
TCCTTCCCCCCCCTCCACAGTACATGTTTTTCAGGTTGCCAATAAGTTAACTAGCATCAAGTCAAAGCGGTCCCCTACACCCGTAGACTTACCCATCAAACTTTATCGAGAATTTGCTCGCTAACTTGCCATCCCGATCTGTTCAATAATCAACGCCTCCGTTAAGCAGAGCAAATGTCCCACGGATTGGAAGACGGGCTTCATTACTCCCATCCCCAAATCTTCCAATCCCCAATCCTTTAGTGATCTCAGACCCATTACTATCACTCCCATTCCTAGTCTTATTTGTGAGGATTTTGCCTTCGAGTTGGCATACTCCAAAATCAGCATATTCATTGATGCCCAGCAGGTTGGTAAAGTGAAAACATCCTCCACCACTCACTATTATATTAGCTTCCTTGACTTTATCTATGAAAATCTCGAGCAGCGCAAGACTTCACTTGCAGTGGCGTTCATTGACTTCAAGAAAGCCTTTGACCCTGTTGATCATACTACTATCATCACCAGAGCCATCCACTTTGGCCTTCCTAACCCCTTGGTGTCTTGGCTATCGACTTCCTGACGGACCGTTGTCAAGCTGTCAGATATCAGGGACACGTCTCTGCAGTCCAGCAACAAACAAACAAACTGACAGACAAATGAAAGATAGTAATCCAAGTACCTTGGACTATAAGGTTTCAGAATATATATGGTTATAGGGGTCCATCTGTAAAAACCTAGGAGGAGTTCGTGAATAATCTCTAATCTAACCATACCCCACCTAACCTTAACCCTTAACCCTAACCAAAATATATATATTTTTTGAAAATGAAATATAGTTATCCAAGTACCTGAAGTAATAGGGTATCAGAATATATATGGTTATGGGGGTCTATATGCAAAACCCTAGGAGGAGCTCCTGAACAAACAAATGAACAAACAAACAGACAGACAGGTTATAAGGTTTCAGAATATATATGGTTATAGGGGTCTATCTGCAAAAACCTAGGAGTAGTTCGTGAATAATCACTCACCTAACCATAACCCACCTAATTTTAACCCTTAACCCTAACCAAAATAATTATTTTTTTGGAAATGAAATATAGTTATCCAAGTCCCTGAAGGGATAGGGTATCAGAATATATATGGTTATGGGGGTCTATCTGCAAAACCCTAGTAGGAGTTCGGGATCAAACAAACAAATAGACAGACAGACAGAGGCTACTACTTTATCATAGTAGATATGTGTCCCCAAAAACACAGGCTTAGTCTGATAGTGATCATTCCAAATTACTGGAAGACACAAAGAATGCATTATTAGAGTTACTGATAGATGGTAGAAACATAGTAATTATGAGTGACTTTAATTTTCTTAGCGGGCCCTGTAAGAGGGTAGTAGAAAATGATTGGTCGGGACAACCAGGGATAGCTGCCAAGCCGTGTAAGGGGCTGGTAGATAAGTGTAGACGGGTGGGGTGGATGAAGGGGTGGGTGGCGACAATTTCAATTTTGTGTGTGGGACGTTTTCCAAACATAAGCCGTGAAGGAGTTGCATAATCTCGCTCACCGTCTGAAGTTTATAGATAACCGCTAGGGAACATATTTTAATGCTGATGTGATGATATGTGGACTTGGCCATTCCGCTTCGATGTCGGGATTGTTTGTGTGGGCAGTGTTGCTTGGGACGTTGTAACAGTCTTTCTGATTGGAGAAGGGTGGAGGAGGAGAAAGAAAATTGTTGGTGCATGGGAGAAGAGTCGCGTCCTTGGGGGAGGCAATTGTTTGTAACATTAAAGATCATTGGATCAATAAGGTAGTGACATCGGAGCAGAGGTGACTTAGTGAGTGGATTGAGGATCCCAGGCGGGAGTCCCTTGGTGTAAATTGACAAGCCAAGTGTATATGATTGGGAAGAAAATAAAAAATTATACATACGTTTAATTCACCCTATCAAGAAACATTACTAACTTGCTACAGAAAATATGGTGAAAGACATACTCACTTAAGTGAAGAAAAGTTGAAAGAGAATGAAGATATGTAATACCATAAAAGGGAACAGTTAAACCGAATTAAAACAGTAATTACGAGGAGAAGGGAACTAGAAGTGATGGGGGTGAACATAGATATATGGAATAAACTGAATGAGGAATCAGTGAGTGCCAAAACTATACAAGATTTTAAGAACAAACTGGATGCGGAAAGATACAAAAGCGGGTAACTACGAACATAGCTCTCTTCTGTATCCATTACTAACTTAATAACCATCACCCACCACGCACGTGATCCACATGCTTGCAACAGAGCGAGACTTCCTCTTGCTTACCTTGCGTTTCCCACAACATGCACACCTAACGCAGCACATTTGAAGACAAACAAGATATAGATGCCCAGTGTCACCAGACTAACCTATCATAAATCCTTTTATTATAACTGCCCTAGTGTATTAAGCATAAACTAGCATATATATATATATATATATATATATATATATATAATATACCAAACAATATCCACCAATTGT
>NW_027467763.1:27500-30000 GCF_046742065.1 Oratosquilla oratoria | reverse complement strand
GACACCGAGCTCCAAGGATAAGAATCGAAGAGTAACAGTTGGATCTTCGTCAATGATGGCCCGCGCACGGACCGTCGTTGCTTTGGTCACGGATGTCCGAGGGCGGCCAGGACGATGATCATCTTCTAGCTGCAATTTTCCGGCTGCGAAAGCTCGAATCCAGCGGGAAACAGTTTCCAGTGATGGAGTAGACTCGGAAAAAACTTGCAACAATTCCTCTCTGATCTCCGTTGCTTTTTTCCCGAGTTTCCACCTTGTGAAGGTGTAGAATCTGCAGCCTTCTTTCGAAAAATCCATGTTTCCGGTTAGAGAGGCAAACCAACAATGACGCAATCGCACAGCGCAACGATAAAATGTAAGCTAGACAAACAGCGACAAGCTCAAACATGTAACAACAGGCAACACTTGCTGCCCCTTGCTCCCCCCCCCAACACTTATAGTCTCTCAGCTACGAGTCCGACTGTCATTACTTTCTGATCACCCCTAGTAGAAAGAGAGAAATTATTAGCTGGAAAACTTGTTGATGAAGGTGATGTGGATGATGACAATGCCCTTGTGATAATTTCCATTAGAAGATTGAAAGAACTTCTAAGAGGAAATACGTGTGATGTGTGTGGTGAGAGGACCAACACATCTATAGAAAAGAAATACTTTGACTGTGTAGTGAAAGTGACGTGCAGCAATTGTGAGGTGCTTTTGTGTCGCAGTGAGCCACGGAAAACAAAGGATGCAAACTTTACTGAAGGGAACGCATTATTGTTGTACCACAGCCTAAGTGATGGGTATGGAAGAGCAGGCTTGTCAAGGCTGTCTGCTCTCTTTGGGACTCATGACATGACACAAACTGTTTTCATGAACCATGCTAAATACCTCTATAGTGCCATGACAGGGTATTATGAAAAACAGCAAGCAGTTGTGCATGATACAGTGAAGGAGGTAGTCACAAGGGAGGCTGATGTGGAACCCATGCAAGAAAAAGTAAAAATCGGTGTTGGTTTTGACGGGACATGGATGATTCGTGGTCATAAATCCCATATTGGTGCAGGATTTGTAATAGAAATGACCACTGGATTTGTGATGGACTTTGAACTCCTCAGTAACTTTTGCAAGTCGTGTTCAACCAAGGAAAAACAGCTGAAAGACAAGGAAAGATTTGAAGAGTGGCGAAAGAGTGTTCATGTAGGCATGTGTCAGGCAAACTTTCATGGCTTGTCGGGACGAATGGAAGCAGAATGTGCTATAAGAATGTGGGGACGCTCAGAAAACCTAGGTTTTCAATACACAACATTTTTGAGTGATGGAGACTCCAGTGCATATACTGCTGTCACTGCCATGAACAATGGTACAGGCCCCTACAGTGTAAAAGTAGAAAAAGAAGAGTGTGTAAATCACGTGAAGAAGAGGATGGGGACACGCCTTCGAAAATTGAAAGAAGAACTGAAGGAAGAAAAAGTCACAAAGACAGGAAAAGTTATTAGAAGAAGTGTTGTTGGGGGAAACCACCAATTGACAGACAATCAAATAAATGCCCTTCAGCAGTACTATGGGAAGGCAATAAAGGACAGTATCGGAACTGATTATATAACAATGAAGATGAATATAATGTCAGGTTTCTTGCACGCCATCTCAAGGGATGGAGATGGAAACCACCACCATCTTCAGTGTAATCCATCCTGGTGTGTCTTCAAGAAAGCGTTGGACAATAATGAACCATGCCTTCATATAACATCATGAAGAATTATATCAGGCTGGAGAAGAAGTATGAGGATCGTGTGAAGGCAATATACCATGACCTGTCAACTGCAGCCCTGCTAGAAAGATGCATGAAAGGCTACACTCAAAACAGAAATGAAGGCCTGCACTCTAAGCTGTGGCTGCATCAAAGTAAAGCAAAGTTTGCAGGTCTGAACAGGGTGAGATTTATGTCTCAGTTCACCATACTCAACCACAACCTGGGATATGAATCTACTCGCTTCACTACCCATACAGGCTTCCCTTCTACTGCTGAGACAAGGAGAACAAAGGAAAAGATGGACATGAGCAGAAAATCTCCACGCCAGCCACGGAAGAAGAGGACCATAAGAACGAAAGAGTCTGCATCTGCAGATTACCAGCCAGGCGGCTTTGACCTTTGACGTCTAGGCCTAACCTGGCGACAAGGAGTTGGGTGGCGCCCAATGATACCCTTCCCTCTGAGGGAATAGTATTTGTTCCTTCATAATTGCATATACTTTCATGAAATGTAATTATGAGAGAAAAAAGGGGACCAGGTGCCTATATAAACTTCGAGGAAAATCCAGTGTGAGCACACCTTCCCAATATAAGTGACCTGAGGTGACCTAAATGAGCTTCCTTGAAAGTATAACCTCTTGAACATCATCAGTGTTAGGTAAGGACACATGACACATAGTTGTATTAGAAAAAAACAAAAACATTATTGTACTGTACATTGTCACCTGAACATAAAAGTGAGGTTTTCTCAAAACTTAATTTTTAAAGT
>NW_027467763.1:2500-22500 GCF_046742065.1 Oratosquilla oratoria | reverse complement strand
AACCTCCTGTATTGGATTCTTCTATCAAGGCGCCTCGGGATTCAATCCCGTTGGCTACAGCTGGAAACTTCATGCAGGACAAAACTAATGTCGCTGCAGGAATTCGGGAAAGATCCCACCAGCTGGAGCCTCGGTCACAGCAATCTATTTGCTGCGCCTTTTTTAAAGGCTCTTCACGTTGCAGCTTGGGCCACTGGTGTGGGCTCAGGCGGGAATCCCGCTAGCTAACAACGGACTGTCATCATATTAAAAAAAGAAAAAAAAAAATCTGGTGGCCCCAAAATTAATGATCGAAAAAATTAACCACGTGTACCTATCTATATCAGCATGCACAACCGAGATACGTTCAATATTAGGTGTCATATACTCGTATGCAATATATTAGATAGATAGATAGATAAATAGATAGTTAGAGAGCGAGATAGATACACATACACACACACACACACACACACACACACATATATATATATATATATATATATATATATATATGTGTGTGTGTGTGTGTGTGTGTGTGTTTAATGTTAAATGGGAAGAACAAGGTAAGTTACCCTTTTTAGATGTTCTCATTGTTCGTGACGGGGACAAGCTTGCTTTTACCGTCTATAGAAAAGAGATCCATTCTGGTAGTTATCTCCATTTCTTCAGGTGGGGCAATGTTACTAGCGGGGTCCCCCAGAGCTCGGTTTTGGGTCCCTTGTTGTTCATTATGTATATAAACGACTTAGACGATGGGTTAAATAGCGATGTTAGTAAGTTTGCGGACGACACTAAAATAGGACGCCTAATTAGGTCAGGAGACGACGCCCAGATTCTACAGGATGATCTAAATAAACTGTTAACATGGTCGGTGAAATGGCAAATGAACTTCAATATCTCTAAGTGTAGCGTGTTAAACGTAGGGCTACACAACCCCGAAAATAGATACAGCTTAGATAACACGTTTTTAGAAAAATCTGAGTGCGAGAGGGACTTTGGAGTTCTGGTGAGTCCGGACCTTAAAACCAGGAAGCAGTGCATTAGCGCCAGAAATAAAGCTAACAGAACATTAGGATTCATTGCTAGGACGGTAACGAATAGAAGTGCAGAGGTAATTATTAAACTCTATCTAGCGATAGTTAGACCCATCCTTGACTATGCGGTACAGTTTTGGTCTCCGTCCTACAGAATGGACATAAATTCACTAGAATCCAGAGAAGAATGACCAAAATGATACAAGGACTCGGAAATTTGCCTTACGAAGAGAGGCTTAGGCACCTAAACTTACACTCTCTGGAAAGACGCAGAGTGCGGGGTGATCTAATAGAAGTGTTCAAGTGGATCAAAGGCTATAACAAGGGTGATGCAAACAAGGTCATCATAATAAAACAACAGGGCAGGACTCGCAGTAATGGGTATAAGCTGGACAAATTTAGATTTAAGAAGGAAATAGGCAAGAATTAGTTTACCAATAGGGTGGTCGATGAATGGAATAAACTTAGTAACCATGTAGTAAGCGCTGAAACCATCAATTGTTTTAAAAAACGATTAGACAACTTTATGGATGAGGATGACAGATGGTGATGGATACGGAGCTGCCTATTGTAGGCCTTATGGTCTTTTGTAGTCTCCTTTATTTCTTATGTTCTTATGTTCTTACATATGTATATATATATAAATATATATATATATATATATATATATATATAATATATATATATATATATATATATATATATATGTATATATATAATATATATATATATATATATGTATTGGTAAAGCGTGTCAGGAGATTCTCTCTGATGCATATTCTGTTAAAAACGACAGCAAAATAATTATTAATTAACTTTTTCCGTGAGCTCTCAAGCTTGCAAAAAGTAGATTTCTGATAGGGGGAAAGGGAGTAAATCAAATTTCCAAAACTCATAGGAAACAAAAGTTATAATGAACACAAAAATACAGAACACAGTAAACAAAATACAAGAAAAGAGTACAAAGAAAACAGCAAAAAACAAAATACAAGCAGAACAAATTAAATTTCAAAACGTTTCGGAGATCTTTCTGCATCCTCAGTTGATGTGAATAAGATTGGAAAAGGGAGCATATTTTAAATGAAGTTAAAAGCACTGGACCCAGCATCGACGCCACCTTGATAGGAAGACTATGGTAAAAAACACCGAAGTTGTGGCAAAAGGAGAGGATCCACAGCGCTTGGCTATCTTGGAAGCCATCTGGATAAAGGAGCTGCAACCTGTCATTAATAGGCAAGTAAGTGACTTCGCCCTCCTCCCTAGCATGAAACCTGTTCGAAGGAGCCAGATGAGCAATCCCAAGAATTCGGGGTCTCCTCCACAGAGACTTTCCATTCCCCGCCAAAGAGAAGAACATCCTGCCATTCGTCGTTCCCAAAGACTGAGAAGGAGACTGGCGCCGAACCCGGAAGTGACCTCTCCGAGTACTGTTCGCCAGTTTCCTGTGATCTCTCCTAGTGTTCGTACTCATATGTGTGACCTCCCCCAGTTTCAACACGGTGACTTCTCCCCGTGCTTTTCACTTCATTTAAAATATGCTCCCTTTTCCAATCTTAATCACATCAACTGAGGATGCAGAAAGATCTCGGAAACGTTTTGAAATTTAATTTGTTCTACTTGTATTTTGTTTTTTGTTGTTTTCTTTGTACTCTTTTCTTGTATTCTGTTTACTGTGTTCTGTATTTTTGTGTTCATTATAACTTTTGTTTCCTATGAGTTTTGGAAATTTGATTTACTCCCTTTCCCCCTACCAGAAATCTACTTTTCGCAAGCTTGAGAGCTCACGGAAAAAGTTAATTAACGATTATTTTGCTGTCGTTTTTAACAGAATATATATATAGGTTACTCCTTGAAGTCAGCTGCTGAGTTCATTGACATCCTGAGAACTTCTGATCCTGACGAAGACATTGCTTCTCTGGACGTGGAGAGCCTTTTCACCCACGTTCCTGTCCAAGAAACTACAAAGGATTACAAAGGCGGAGCATGCCGACAGGAGACCTTTTGATCCATATCTAGGTCGGATGCAAAAAAAAAAAAAAAATCATATTAATAATAAATTAAAACTATAATAATGTAAATATCAAATAAAATACATAAATAAATGCATAGGTATAGTTGAATAACAAAAAACAGGTAAATAGTAAATGATAATAAATTGACATATAACTAATAATAAATGAAAATCAGACAGACAAATTATAACAAAACAAAAACAAATAATATAACATAAATTATAATCATTACAGCATCTTACTTAGGTATTTATCTAAATGATTCTTAAAGCTTCGAACTGAACTACATTGCACTACCTGTGCAGGAGGTTTATTCCATTCATTAACTACACGGTTGGCAAAGTTGTTTCTACCTACTTCCAAATTGAATCTATTTCCGGACAGTTTGAGACCATTGTTTCTGGTCTGATTCTCATTCAATGTGAAAATTTTGTCACTTTTGATGTTGTCAATTCCCTTTAAAATCTTAAAGACCTGTATCAAGTCACCTCTGAGTCTACGCTTTTTTAGGGAAAACAGATTCATGTGCGTTTACAGATCTGGCCGAACCCCCCTTTCAATACCCGAAAGGCTATTGAAGGAAATGCTAGAAGCATGTACGATGGAGGCACCTTTCCTCTCCCACAGAGGGGAACTCTTCCGTCAGGTGGATGGTGTTGCGATGGGGTCACCCCTGGGTGTCCTATTTGCCAACATGTACATGGCTGCTGTCGAAAATAGGACCTTCAATAGTCACCATAGACCGAGGATCTACGCCAGATATATTGATGATATTTTTATCTCCGTCAGAGAAAGCAGCGATACCAGGAAGTAAGCAGACGCCCTCAAAGCAAATTCAGTCCTCAATTTTACCATCGAAAAGAGTAAGGACAAAACCCTTCCCTTCCTTGATGTCCTTGTCGAAAGGAAAGAGGACCATTACGCCACTTCTGTTTTCACAAAGCATACCAATGTTGGGCGGTGCCTAAATGCCAGGGGTGAGTGTCCAGACTCTTATAAGAGGTCTGTAGTTGGTGCTTATGTTAGGCGGGCTTTCTCCCATTGCAGCACGTGGAAAGCTGTCCATACAGAACTTGAACGCGTTAGACAGGTGTTAAAGAATAATGGCTTCTCTTGTAACACCATAGAAGATGTCATTAGAAAGAATATGGAAGAGTTTCACACCCGAGTCAAAACCACTGCTGACAATGCGGAGAAAACCCTAATGATTTACCACAAATTAGATTTTGGCACTGCTTACAGACAGGAAGCCGATACCCTTCGTAGGATTATCTCCAGAGGTGTTTCACCTCAGGAGCTCTACGAAAGGGTCTCACTGAAAGTCTTCAGCCGTCCCAACCTGATTGCCTCCCTTGTCATGAAAAGCAGCACCGTCCCCGAGTGTCCAAAGGAACTTAAAACCGGCGTAGTATATAAATTTAAATGTTCTGAAGGGGCATGCAAGCCCCTTGATGTTAGCTACGTCGGCCATACCCTTACGACCTTAAGAAGACGACTGCAGGCTCACCGTAACAACGGAGTCATCCACCAACATTTTGTCGATGCCCACGATAGAAAGCCGCCCCTAGTAGATCTCATAAGGGATACAACAATCATCCACCATGATAACAATTATGGAAGTTTAGTTGTAGCTGAGGCAGTGAGCATCGCTTTACAAAAGCCTATCTTAAATATACAGATTTCATCTGATTATGTCCTCCCCTCTAATAGAAAATACAGACCGTCACCACGGGACAAAAACCCACATGGGAATTGTGTCCAGACTTCCGGGACGTAAATCCACATCGGGAAGCTGTCCCGGTTACCCTTTCCGTCTCGGTAGGGTAGACAGATTCCCACCTCACGAGTGACCTCTCCCTGCCGTTTTCACTCGGCCTTATATACCCATGTTTGTATTGATGTATTGTTTTACCCTGAAGATGACCAATTGTAATGGTTGAAACAGCTGTCGGTAAAATAAATCAACATTCTGAAGCCTTTTACTATTTCCTTCAGAGTTTGAAATATGAAGACAAAAGGAAATACCGAGAGTTAGAGAAATGTTCTCTTAAAATCATTGACACCACTTGTGCTTTAGCATTTAATAGGAATATATACATGTATGCGTATATATATATATATATATATATATATATATATATATATATATATATATATATATATATATATATATATATATATATATCCTATCCGAGAGGTGACACCTTGACGTGGTGGATAGGCTTGAGAATTTTAATGATTACAAAAGCTATGTCGATAGAGAGGAAATCTCTGCAGGATCACCCATATCGAACAGGTTTTGTAGGAAAGATCAGACAAAGAGCAGGTCAAACACACAGTCGCAGGACCCACTGCTAACTGACACGTCCCTGAGGGCAAACAGGGAAATTCCTCATAGATATATGGGGTACCGTCATAATGACGGCGTGGACCATTGGGCACCCTATAGATATAGGGCTTCACCGAATATAATGAATAAGGTGACACCAGAGAAATATCTCACCAGAAACCAGTTGGCAAGGAGGTGAGATTACTGCCAACCCCCCGTCATAGCCAACATGAATATGAATAGCACAATCAAAACAAAACCGGGCGTTCCTGTTGGATCATCGTCTCCTAAAGGTCCAACCGTATTGCCTCGTGTGCTTACGGGCAGTGTGCCACCGAATCTGAGTAAGCACTGTCCAAGCAGATCTAAGTCTTGGACATTAAACAACATGAAGAAAATGAAGATCTATATTTACAATGTAAGAAGTCTCTCAGAAGACCACACACTGGAGAGTTTAATGGAAGAGCTAGACAACATCAAGTGGGACATCGTAGGACTGAGCGAAGTCCGAAGAACGGAAGAAAAGATGATACAATTATAGGATGGTCACCACCTGTTCTACTATTGAGGTAAGGACAAAGAAAGATCTAGTGGAGTAGGATTCTTGATCAACCGAGAGGTTGCTGGTAACGTAATCAAATTCAGTAGTTTATCGGACAGGGTAGTTTGGATTGTGATTAGGCTGTGTAAAAGGTACACTCTAAAAATAGTTCAGGTTTATGCACCAACTTCACAGAGTTCAGACGAGGAAATTGAGTCCTTCTATGGTGATTTAAGTCAAGTAATGGATCGAGAAAAAAGTAAGTACACTTTGGTAATAGGAGACTTTAATACTAAAGTAGGGAAGATGATGGGAGATGAGACGTGCATTGGGAACTTTGGAGTAGGTGAAAGAAATGAGAGAGGTGAGATGTTGGTCAATTTTGCAGAGAACTACAATATGAGGATAATGAACACTTTCTTCCAAAAGCGTGTAGGTCGTAAATGGACCTGGAGAAGTCCAAATGGAACAACAAAGAACGAAATAGATTTTCATATAAGGAGATGAGAGCAAAAGCGTTAGCAATGTTACGGTGATAAATAAAGTCAACATACGTAATGTCCATAGAATGGTAGGATGCACAGCTAAATTCAACTTCACAGCCGAGAGAAATAAACTAGTTTTAAAAAAGGAAAATAAGCCTTGCAAAGGTTAAGGATAATAATAAGAAATTTCAGTTAGAATTTAAAAATAGATTCGAAGCTCTAAGAGGACAGCGTGGAAGATATCAATTTGAATTTAGTGAATATCATTAAGGAATCAGCAGAGAAAGTAGGAAGTACAAAAAACATTAGAGAAAACAAATACTCCAAAGCTACAAATGACATCATTAAAAGAAGAAGGAACATGCAGATTAAAAGCAGGAGAGACGAAATAGAAAGAGTAGAACTAAACAAGCTTATCAACAAAAGGCAGACATTAGAGAAAAGCAAGAAAAACATGGATGAAATAGAAAGTATTAAAGTGACCGAGCGTAGACATGCTTTAGGAAGACAGCAAATGATATGTTTGAAAGATAGAAATGGAGAAATAATTGAATGTAGAGACAAAATGGTAAAAAGAGTAGAGGAATTTTACCAAGAGCTTTACTCGTCGAAGGCCGTAGTTCAATCAGTAAGTTCATGTGTAGACGTTAGTAGTGTACCAGAGATTACAAAGGAAGAAGTAGAATTTGCTCTAAAAACTATGAAACGAGGAAAAGTACCTAAGGAAGATGGTATATCAATAGATCTGTTGAAAGACGCAGGTAAATTAGCTCATATTAAATTAGCTCAGTTGTACCCCAGTGCTTACGTCAAGAAAGCGTTCTGGATGCGTTATGCAATGCTATAGTGATCTTACTTCATAAAAAAGGAGACCAGAAGGACCTTAGTAACTATCGACCAATTAGCTTGCTATCAAACGTATATAAAGTATTCTCCAAGATCCTTACAAATAGACTGAGTCAAGTTTTAGATGGAAACCAACCGAGAGAACAGGTAGGCTTTAGAAGCGGATATTCAACTCTAGACCATTTGCAGGCGATAAACCAACTAATCGAGAAAACGACAGAATATAATATACCTCTGTGTTTAGCTTTTGTAGATTACGAGAAGGCCTTTGATTCTGTAGAACAAATAGCAATACTAAACTCGCTACGCAAACAGGGTACAAACGAACAGATCGTAAGAGTTTTAGACAGTACTATCTGTTCGTTTTAGACAGTACTCGAAAGGTACCGCTATAGTTCGACTACATAAAGATACAGAAAATATCAAGATCGAAAAAGGAGTACGGCAAGGCGATACAATATCACCCAAATTATTTACAGCTTGTTTAGAAGATATTTTCAGAAGATTGAGTTGGGAATAGAAAGGTTAGAAGATTAATGGCGAATATTTGAACCACCTAAGATTTGCAGATGACATCATTCTTATTTCAGAAAGAGCGCAAGACTTGCACGATATGCTGAGCGATCTAAACAAAGAAAATATCAAAGTAGGTTTAAAAATTAATAAGAGTAAAACCAAAGTAATGTTCAACACGAAAGTTCAAAGTAAAGAGATTTAATTGATGATGAGAGTCTTGAGGAAGTTGAAGAGTATAATTATTTAGGTCAGATGGTGAAGGTGACGAAAGATCATGATAATGAAATAAAAAGACGCATTACAATTGGTTGGAAAATGTTTGGTAATTGTAATAAAATCCTGAGAGGCTCTCTACCTTTATGTTTGAAACGTAAAGTTTACAACCAATGCATTCTACCAGCAATAATCTACGGATGTGAGACTTTGAAGCTGACTAGGGCGATGGAAACAAAGCTAAGGACTGCACAGAGGAGAATGGTGAGATCAATGATGGGAATAACACTGAGAGACCAAAAGAGAGCAAGTTGGGTGAGAGAGCAGACTACAGTGAAATATATTGTGGAGGCAGTAAAAGAGAGGAAGTGGAATTGGGCAGGTAAGTTGGGGCGAACGACTGATGAGCGATGGAGCAGGTGAGTTACTGAATGGACGCCGCGAGATAGGAAGCGTGGAAGAGGGAGACCAGACAGAAGGTGGAAAGACGAGATCAACAAGTTTGCAGGAGTGAAGTGCCAGAGGATGGCACGGTCGTGTGAATCATGGAATGCTATGAAGGAGGCCTTTGTTCAGCAGCGGACTCAGGATGGCTGATTTGATTAATAGATTGATATATATATATATATATATATATATATATATATATACATATATATATATATATATATATACAAATATATATATACATATATATATATATAATTATATATATATGTATATTCATATGTATATATATCTACATATATATATATACATATATATTATATATATATATATACGTATATATATATGTATGTATATATATATGTATATACATATATATGTATATATATATATATATGTATATATATATACATATATACATATATATATATATATATATATATATATATTCACATATCATTTACATACCTGTAAAATAGTTAAGGTTGGTCTTTGCATTTATCCATCATATCTTTTTCGTGGATTCTTTTTTCCTCCCTGCATATATCTACATATTTGTTTCTTTTTTTATGTATGTTTACTATTTGGTAATTTTTTTGTCTTTTTTCCATTTTTTCCAGGCCTTGTCTCTTCTATCTTTAGCCTCACTACACTTTTTGTTATACCAACACTTTATGTAAACCCTTTTTTGTTTTTTTATTTTGTACATATTTATGTGTTCTCTCCTTGTATTTTTCTTTTAATATGTTCCATTTCTCTTCCATCTTTGTTTCTTCATTTGAAACTTTTTCCCAGTGAGCGTTTTGAAAATATTTTCGAAGTTTAACAAAGTCCGTTTTGTTGTACATTAATCTTCCTTGTCTATGTTTCTCATTTCTTCTCACATTATTTTGTTCTTTTAGTTCAAACTCTATTTGTATGTGGTCACTCTTCCCAATTGATGCCGTGTAATTCAATTTGTCCACGATTTCAGGCTCAGATGAGACTATTAAGTCTAGTCTCGACGGTTCTTCATTATTTTTGCATCTGGCATTTTTCTTGACCCGTTGAGTCCATGTATAATCAGTGATCATATCCAGTGGAGTGTTGCCCAAGGGTTCCTCTCCACCTTTTACTGTCATTTCTTCCCAATTTAATTCCTTTGCGTACACACACAGACACACATACACACACACACAAAGACACACATACACACACACACACACACGCACACACACACACACACACACACACACACACACACACGAATACATAAATACATAAACACATGCAAAAACACACATGGACAAATACATACACAAACAAAAATATACACACAAACACACACACACACACACACACACACACACACACACACACACACACACACACACGCTATACCAACACACACGGACACACACGGGACTGACACACGACACTCACACACACACACACACACATACACACATACACACACACACACACAGACATAATATATATAATATATATATATACCATACACATATCGGACACACGCATTACACATACACATAAACACACACTTACACACATACACACGCACACACACACATGTTCTTGGCACAAGAAGACCTAAAGGTGCACACAAAATTGCACGCACACACAAAGGTACACACACATGCAGAATTGACACACACACATAAAAGTCGACACACACACACATGACACAAGTAGAAATTTGTGGTGACTTATGTGACAAAACACAGCGCTTGGAAAGAAATCGAACACACACACACACATGCACATGACACAAATACAAAATCACTCAATGAGATACTAATGCAAAAACACACATCTGGACAATAGTTAATGGGGGACTTCAATTGCAAAAAAAATGTTGGGACACACAAACACACACACACACACACATACACAAACACACACATGTACACATACACACCACGCACACACACACACACACCCACATACACACACACACAAGGTACACACACACACACACACAGCCATCGAAACATATATATCTAATATTTACAACAGAGCCTGATATATATAGTGCATAAATATCAGATATATACACCAATTGAAAGAGTGACCAATGTACACACACACACACACACACACACACACACACACACATATAGACACAGAGGAACGAAAAGCATACACAAGGACATACTGACGCACACAAAACACACACAAAACTACACACACACATTCTTCCAACATGCACACTGGGAAATATTTTACAGGGAAGAAACAGCACACACATGGAACACACGCACATACAAACACAAAGACACACAAAGACATGTACACACATACAAAAGCGAGAGCGTACAGCTACACAGAAATGTTTCTCACATCAGACAAAAGATGCAGTGACGCACATATATACACACACACGCACACGCTTGCAAAAGTGGACACAACACACACACACACAACAAACAAATGGCAACACACGCACACACAATGAGTATTTAATACACACACACACACAAGGAACCATGAGAAGGATATTATAGACAAATGCAAACAGCACACCCAAACTATTCTATCGATGTGAATGGTAAACTTAAAAACAAACAGAATTGGTGTAAACTGTGCCAAGGAAACATAGAATACACAGTGTGTTAGTGATGGCCGAAGTCATGTGTTTAAATCTGTTTTCCACCAGAGAGAAAATACCAAATGTGTGTGTGTGTGTCCCCCTCATGAATGAGTTTTACAGCAATCACTAAAGGAAATAACAGAACATATATATCAAGGCTGGATGTATACATCACATAGATGCCCGGATATATGCAAATTGGATTCTAAAGGAGTGCATAAGAAGAACTAACAGACAAAATACACATCTTAATAAACAGCTCACTCAAAGAAGGTCAATACCCGAGGTACTGGAAAAACGCTAACTTTGTACCAATACACAAAGTAGGAAACAAAGAAGAACCCACCTGATGTAAGTGCCAGTAACACTAACAAGCACCATTTTTTCGCCAAAATTTTTGTGAGAAAATAATTCAAGATTTTTTTTTTTTTTTTTTTTTTTTTTGAAGACAATGATGTTACCCAAGACAATTCGGATTCCAGACAAGGAAGATCATGCTCCAAGCTAGAACGTGAATAGCCTTTTACTCAAGACTAATAGGCGCATAGTGCAAATTGATTGCTGTGACCGAGGCATTCCAGCTGTGCAAAAAGCCTTTCCACAATTCCTGCACGACGGCAGAGGACTACTAAAAAGCACCACTGGAACCCATAGGAAGGAATACAGGGAAACCCAACACCGAAGGATAGAGGACTTTCTGACTGGTAAAAGATGAGAGTAGTGCTCAGAGAAAAATATTCAGACCAAAGAGGTGACCCATGGAGGACCGCAAGGATCTGTGCTGGACCCGCCAACCGCCCACAGAACCCGCCAACCAGAGGACCCGCCGACCACCAAAGGACCCGCTTCTTTGCCCAAAGGAACCGCCAAACTGCTAAGGAAAATAGAAACTGATGACCCAGGACTGTGAAGCACTGCAAGAAGACCTAAATAGGGTATGGAACTGGAGTCAACCGAAATGGACCCGCCAACCGCCCAGAGGACTAAGCCAAGTGTAGCCCATAATGGAGTTTGGAAAAAGCAAAAACAGAATATCAGGAAAATATACAATTGGAACCCAAAGAAGTAAACCGCCAACCGGATCCGAAAAAGATTTGGGAGTAATTATCCCCAAAGGACGACTTGTCCAACCCTCCAAAGGACCGCCACAACTTGCCCAAAGGAACAATAAAACCGCCCAAAGGAACCGGCCGAAGACCGCCCAAAGGTTACCCGCCGACCACCCAGAGAGTACCGCCAACCGCCCATTGTGGACCCGCCAGTACCACCCAAAGGTACCGAAAACAAAAGGAACCGCCAACCGCCCAAAAATGGAACCGCCAACCGCCCAAAGAACCTATCATACGAAAGAGATTGGCCAAACTGGAGTTACCGACACTGGAGCAACAAAGAGAACCGCCAACCCCCCATGGTGACCTATTGACCAACCGCCAGAATCATGAAAGAACCGCCAACCACTCCAAAGTGAACCAACCAACTGGGACAAAAAGAAAACACAAGAGGCCCATGGAAAGAACCGCTAACCATCCAAAGGAACCGCCAACCACCCAACTGAAGAAACCGCCAACCACCCAAAAGGAACCGCCAACCACAATGGAAGGAACCGCCAAAAACCGCCCATTCATGAGTTTAACCACCAACCTGCCCAAAGGAACATCACGAGCATAGCTCCCCTTCCCGCAAAATACCGCCAACTAGGTCCAAAGGACCACCATACCACCCAAAGGACACCGCCAACCACACACAACACACCGCCAACACACACAAGGATACACACCATACCGCCCAAAGGAACCCACCACACCGCTACATATATATATATAATATATATACACATACACACACGCACCCAACAGCAACCACATACCACCTCAAAGGAACCGCCAACACACCCAAAGGACACACGCCACACACACACATATATATAACCGCCATACTCCAAAGGAACACACACACACACACCGCACACACACACATACACACACACACAGACACACACACACCCACCCAAAGGAACCGCCACACACACCCACACACACACACACAACCGCCCAAAGGAACACCACACGCATCCAAAGGAACCACCACACACACCCAAAGGAACCGCCACACACAAAAGGAACACACACCGCACCAAAATACCGCCAACCGCCCAAAAACACACAAGGACAAATACATACCGCCCAAAATATACACACAAACACACACACACAACACATACCGCCAAACACACATATACACATACAAACGCACGAACACACACACACACACACACACACACATACACATACACACACGTACGCCCCAGAGCACACACACAACCGCCCAAGGACCCGCACACCGCACACATATATATATATATATATATATATATATATATATATATATATATATATATATATATATATATATATAACCGCCCAGAGGACCCCGCAATCACACACACACAAGGACACACGCACACACACACACACATATATACCCACACAACCACACACATACACACACGCCAACACGCACACACACACACACACACACACATACACACAAAGGATACACACATACCACCCAAAGGAACCGCACATACCAACCGCCCACAAGGACACCGCCAACCACCCAAAGAACCAACCAACCTAAGACACACAAAGGACACACGCTAACGAGCGTACAGCTACTAAAAAAACTCACATACAGAAACACACATACATACGCACATAATATACACACGCACAGTGAACCGCCAACCACACACACAAGGAACACACGCACAACCACACAACACACACCACACACACACACAACCGCACACCACACACACACATACACCGCCAAACTACACCACCGCAAAGGAACACACACACACACACACACACACACACACAGCCACACACACCAAAGGAACCGCCAATATATATATATATATATATATATATATGTGTGTGTGTGTGTGTGTAGGTGTGTGTGTGTGTGTGTGCGTGTAACCGCCATTAATTTATATATATATATATGTATATATATACATGGAATGTATACATACATAGATGCATATATATATATATATATATATATATACCCAATAGGATATATATATATATAAATATATAATATATATAGGAATGCCAACTAATGAAAACGTGTCAATAATTGTGTACGAGTAATATATGACACCTAACCATTGAACCCAAAGGAACCGCATGCCAAAGTGGGTAACCGTGGTTAATTTTTTCGATCACTAATTTTGGCCACCAGCCCAATGATGTTGACCGCCAACCGCCCGTTGTTTACCGCTGGCGGATTCCCGCCTGGAGGCCGCCAAGCCCTAGAACGTGAAGAACCTTTAAAAAAGGCCGCAGCCCAAATTGATTGCTGTGACCGAGGCTCCAGCTGGTGGGATCTTTCCACAAGAACCTGCAACCACCCAAAGGAACCCGCCACCACCCAGAAGGACCGCCGACCACCCGGAAGGAATGCCAACCAACACCGAAGGATGAACTACAGCCCCTGATCCCAAAGGAACCCCAAGAGGACCCGCCATCCGCCCAGAGGACCCGCCAACCGCCCAGAGGACCCGCCAACCGCCCACAGGACCCGCCAACCGCCCAGAGGACCCATCGACCACCCAAAGGACCCGCCAACCGCCCAAAGGAACCGCCAACCGCCCAGAGGACCCGCCGACCACCCAGAGGACCCGCCAACCGCCCACAGGACCCGCCAACCGCCCACAGGACCCGCCAACCGCCCAGAGGACCCGCCAACCGCCCAGAGGACCCGCTAACCACCCAAAGGAACCACCAACCGCCCAAAGGAACCGCCAACCGCCCAAAGGAACCGCCAACCGCCCAAAGGAACCGCCAACCCTCCAAAGGAACCGCCAACCGCCCAAAGGAACCGCGAACCGCCCAAAGGAACCGCCGACCGCCCAAAGGACCCGCCGACCACCCAGAGATACCGCCAACCGCCCAGAGGACCCGCCAACCACCCAAAGGTACCGCCAACCACAAAAGGAACCGCCAACCGCCCAAAGGAACCGCCAACCGCCCAAAGGAACCACCCAAAGGAACCGCCAACCACCCAAAGGAACCGCTAGCCACCCAAAGGAACCGCCAACCACCCAAAGGAACCGCCAACCGCCCAAAAGAACCGCCAACCACCCAAAGGAACCAACCAACCGCCCAAAGAAACCACCAACCGCCCAAAGGAACCGCTAACCATCCAAAGGAACCGCCAACCACCCAAAGGAACCGCCAACCACCCAAAGGAACCGCCAACCACAAAAGGAACCGCCAACCGCCCAAAGGAACCACCAACCGCCCAAAGGAACCACCAACCGCCCAAAGGAACCGCCAACCATCCAAAGGAACCACCAACCACCCAAAGGAACCGCCAACCACCCAAAGGAACCGCCAACCACAAAAGGAACCGCCAACCGCCCAAAGGAACCGCTAACCGCCCAAAGGAACCACCCAAATGAACCGCTAACCACCCAAAGGAACCGCCAACCACCCAAAGGAACCGCCAACCACCCAAAGGAACCGCCAACCGCCCAAAGGAACCGCCAACCACCCAAAGGAACCAACCAACCGCCCAAAGGAACCACCAACCGCCCAAAGGAACCGCCAACGATCCAAAGGAACCGCCAACCACCCAAAGGAACCGCCAACCGCCCAGAGGACCCGCCAACCGCCCAGAGGACCCGCCAACCGCCCAGAGGACCCGCCAACCGCCCAGAGGACCCGCCAACCGCCCAGAGGACCCGGCAACCGCCCAGAGGACCCGCCAACCGCCCAGAGGACCCGCCAACCGCCCAGAGGACCCGCCAACCGCCCAGAGGACCCGCCAACCGCCCAGAGGACCCGCCAACCACCCAAAGGTACCGCCAACCACAAAAGGAACCGCCAACCGCCCAAAGGAACCGCCAACCGCCCAAAGGAACCACCCAAAGGAACCGCCAACCAACCAAAGGAACCGCTAGCCACCCAAAGGAACCGCCAACCACCCAAAGGAACCAACCAACCGCCCAAAGGAACCACCAACCGCCCAAATGAACCGCCAACCATCCAAAGGAACCGCCAACCACCCAAAGGAACCGCCAACCACCCAAAGGAACCGCCAACCACAAAAGAAACCGCCAACCGCCCAAAGGAATCGCCAACCGCCCAAAGGAACCACCAACCGCCCAAAGGAACCGCCAACCATCCAAAGGAACCACCAACCACCCAAAGGAACCGCCAACCACCCAAAGGAACCGCCAACCACAAAAGGAACCGCCAACCGCCCAAAGGAACCACCCAAAGGAACCAACAACCACCCAAAGGAACCGCTAACCACCCAAAGGAACCGCCAACCACCCAAAGGAACCGCCAACCACACAAGGAACCACCAACCGCCCAAAGGAACCACCAACCGCCCAAAGGAACCGCCAACCATCCAAAGCAACCACCAACCACCCAAAGGAACCACCAACCACCCAAAGGAACCGCCAACCACCCAAAGGAACCGCCAAACACACAAGTAACCGCCAACCGCCCAAAGGAACCACCCAAAGGAACCGCCAACCACCCAAAGGAACCGCTAACCACCCAAAGGAACCGCCAACCACCCAAAGGAACCGTCAACCGCCCAAAGGAACCGCCAACCATCCAAAGGAACCGCCAACCACCCAAAGGAACCGCCAACCACAAAAGGAACCGCCAACCGCCCAAAGGAACCGCCAACCGCCCAAAGGAACCACCAACCGCCCAAAGGAACTACCAACCGCCCAAAGGAACCGCCAACCACCCAAAGGAACCGCCAACCACCCAAAGGACCCGCCGATCACCCATAGGACCCGCCGACCACCCAGAGGACCCGCCAACAACCCCAAAGGAACCGCCAACCGCCCAGAGGACCCGCCAACCACCCAGAGGACCCGCCAACTGCCCAGAGGACCCGCCAACCACCCAAAGGACCCGCCAACCGCCCAGAGGACCCGCCAACCGCCCAGAGGACCCGCAGACCGCCCAAAGGACCCACCAACCGCCCAGAGGACCCGCCAACCGCCCAGAGGACCCGCCAACCGCCCAAAGGAACCGCCAACCACCCAAAGGAACCGCCAACCGCCCAAAGGAACCGCCAACAACCCAAAGGAACCAACCAACCGCCCAAAGGAACCGCTAACCGCCCAAAGGAACCGCCAACCACCCAAAGGAACCGCCAACCACACAAGGAACCGCCAACCGCACAAAGGAACCGCCAACCACCCAAAGGAACCGCCAACCACCCAAAGGAACCGCCAACCACCCAAAGGAACAGCCAACCACCCAAAGGAACCGCCAACCACAAAAGGAACCGCCAACCGCCTAAAAGGAACCACCCAAAGGAACCGCCAACCACCCAAAGGAACCGCAACCACCCAAAGGAACCGCCAACCACCCAAAGGAACCGCCAACCACAAAAGGAACCGCCAACCGCCCAAAGGAACCACCCAAAGGAACCGCCAACCACCCAAAGGAACCACCCAAAGGAACCGCCAACCACCCAAAGGAACCGCCAACCACAAAAGGAACCACCAACCGCCCAAAGGAACCGCCAACCGCCCAAAGGAACCGCCAACCGCCCAAACGAACCACCAACCGCCCAAAGGAACCGCCAACCACCCAAAGGAACCGCCAACCCTCCAAAGGAACCGCCAACCCCCCAAAGGAACCGCCAACTACCCAAAGGAAGCGCCAACAGCCCAAAGGAACCGCCAACCGCCCAAAGGAACCGCCGACCGCCCAAAGGAACCGCCGACCACCCAAAGGACCCGCCAACCACCCATAGGACCCGCCGACCACCCATAGGACCCGCCGACCACCCAGAGGACCCGCCAACCGCCCAGAGGACCCGCCAACCACACAAGGAACCGCCAACCGCCCAAAGGAACCACCCAAAGGAACCGCCAACCACCCAAAGGAACCGCTAACCACCCAAAGAACCGCCAACCACCCAAAGGAACCGCCAACCGCCCAAAGGAACCGCCAACCACCCAAAGGAACCAACCAACCGCCCAGGGAACCACCAACCGCCCAAAGGAACCGCCAACCATCCAAAGGAACCACCAACCACCCAAAGGAACCGCCAACCACCCAAAGGAACCGCCAACCACAAAAGGAACCGCCAACCACCCAAAGGAACCGCTAACCACCCAAAGGAACCGCTAACCCCCCAAAGGAACCGCCAACCGCCCAAAGGAACCACCCAAAGGAACCGCCAACCACCCAAAGGAACCGCCAACCACCCAAAGGAACCGCTAACCGCCCAAAGGAACCGCCAAACACCCAAAGGAACAAACCAACCGCCCAAAGGAACCACCAACCGCCCAAAGGAACCGCCAACCGCCCAAAGGAACCGCCAACCGCCCAAAGGAGCCGTCAACCGCCCAAAGGAACCGCCAACCACCCAAAGGAACCGCCAACCACAAAACAAACAGCCAACCCCCCAAAGGAACCACCCAAAGGAACCGCCAACCATCCAAAGGAACAGCCAACCGCCCAAAGGAACCGCCAACCGCCCAATGGAACCGCCAACCGCCCAAAGGAACCACCAACCGCCCAAAGGAACCGCCAACCGCCCAAAGGAACCGCCAACCATCCAAAGGAACCACCCAAAGGAACCGCCAACCGCCCAATGGAACTACCAACCACCCAAAGGAATCGTCAACCGCCCAAAGGAACCGCCAACCACCCAAAGGAACCGCCAACCACAAAAAGAACCGCCAACCGCCCAAAGGAACCACCAAAAGGAACCGCCAACCACCCAAAGGAACCGCCAGCCACCCAAAGGAACCACCCAAAGGAACCGCCAACCACCCAAAGGAACCGCCAACCACCCAAAGGAATCGCCAACCGCCCAAAGGAACCGCCAACCACCCAAAGGAACCAACCAACCACCCAAAGGAACCACCAACCGCCCAAAGGAACCGCCAACCACCCAAAGGAATCGCCAACCATCCAAAGGAACTGCCAACCACCCAAAGGAACCGCCAACCACCCAAAGGAACCGCCAACCGCCCAAAGGAACCACCCAAAGGAACCGTCAACCACCCAAAGGAACCGCCAACCACAAAAGGAACCGCCAACCGCCCAAAGGAACCACCCAAAGGAACCGCCAACCACCCAAAGGAACCGCCAACCAACCAAAGGAACCGCCAACCGCCCAAATGAACCGCCAACCACACAAGGAACCGCCAACCACCCAAAGGAACCGCTAACTACCCAAAGGAACCACCAACCCCCCAAAGGAACCGCCAACCCCCCAAAGGAACCGCCAACCCCCCAAAGGAACTACCAACCGCCCAAAGGAACCGCCAACCACCCAAAGGAACCGCAACCACCCAAAGGAACCGCCAACCACCCAAAGGAACCGCCAACCACAAAAGGAACCGCCAACCGCCCAAAGGAACCGCCAACCGCCCAAAGGAACCGCCAACCGCCCAAAGGAACCACCAACCGCCCAAAGGAACCGCCAACCACCCAAAGGAACCGCCAACCACCCAAAGGAACCGCCAACCCCCCAAAGGAACCGCCAACTGCCCAAAGGAACCGCCAACCGCCCAAAGGAACCGCCAACCGCCCAAAGGAACCGCCGACCGCCCAAAGGAACCGCCGACCACCCAAAGGACCCGCCGACCACCCATAGGACCCGCCGACCACCCAGAGGACCCGCCAACCGCCCAGAGGAACCGCCAACCACACAAGGAACCGCCAACCGCCCAAAGGAACCACCCAAAGGAACCGCCAACCACCCAAAGGAACCGCCAACCACCCAAAGGAACCAACCAACCGCCCAAAGGAACCGCCAACCGCCCAAAGGAACCGCCAACCGCCCAAAGGAACCACCAACCGCCCAAAGGAACCGCCAACCACCCAAAGGAACCGCCAACCCTCCAAAGGAACCGCCAACCCCCCAAAGGAACCGCCAACTGCCCAAAGGAACCGCTAACCGCCCAAAGGAACCGTTATGCTGACATTGCTAATCCACTAAGT
>NW_027467761.1:611251-618776 GCF_046742065.1 Oratosquilla oratoria | reverse complement strand
ATTGTTTCAGCCGAGCCCTGAGTAGTTTATTATGACACCAAATCGTATAATCTCATTCGAAATCGTTCACATTTGTTCATAGACAATATTTTGACAGATGGATGTTGAACGATCGGATATGTTGATTGGCAAAATTATCCAGAAAAATATAAAAATGTATGTCGATATGTATATCTATATGTATATATATAATATATATATATATATATATATATATATATATATATGTATGTGTGTGTGTACACACACACACACACACACACACACAATCACACACACACAAACACACTCACACATACACACACACAAACACACACACACACACACACACACACACACACACACACACACACACATATTATATATATATATATATATATACATATATATATATATATGTATATATATATATATATGAATATATATATATATATATATATATATATATATATATATATATATATATATATATATATATATCAAGGACTACTGTTACGCAGGACGTGCGCACCCAGATCCCTGGGTCCGCTAGCGGAGGCCATTGATTTCTTTGTAACCTAATATTTTATATTGGACAAATGTATCGAAATTAGAAACCTAACATTGCATATAGGGCAAATATATCAACTATTGACTTATTCAATGCGGTATAAGTTAATATATACTTTTATAGTGCAATAAGAAACTATTTTTAAGGCACTTTTATGCTTTGAAATGCCAATTTTAGCCGGACTTAACAGGTATTATTGTATGAGGTTAGTGGACACCAGGGTTGGCGATTATTTTTTTTCTTTTTTTTTTTTGTATCTTTTTCAAAAATATAAAAAAATTCTTTTGGTTTAAATCAGATTTATTTGATTTGAATATTTTTTTTATAGATTTTAAATATTGTGGGATTATTATCTGATATGTGATCTGATTGCTAAAGGACATTTTTAGCATATCAATATAAGGAGCAGTGTTATATAGACTTGCCACAAGTATACAAGGAACGGTATAAACCTACATGTTGTATTTATTACTGTATAGCCCACAACAAGTTTCAACAAGATTCTTGTTGGAACTTGTTCTAGGTAAGCACCTTCTCACTGAGTCAGTTGCTGCTTTGGAATCAACCAGGATGTCTTCTGGACCTGGCAGAGTGGTTCCTTCAGGCAGAAAAAAATATCCTGTCTGGAATTATTTTGAAAAACTACTAACAACTTCTTGCAAAGGGTACCGATGCTAAATGCAGAGACTGCATTCAGGAACTACAGGGCATTGTGTCAAGATTAAAATCTCACAGAGATAAATCCCAAGGTCAGCCACAGCATACAGAAGAAGAAATTGATGACCCAGCTAAATAATTTTATTTATATATTGTGCATTTCTCCTTTTTCATACGCAACTATATAAATTAGGTGAACAATTGAGAGCATGTGCAATAAAAATGTGAAGGCCTAAAGAGACGATACTTCAACTTCATTACTTCTAAATTTGGGTAATGACTATATCACTATAATATACTGTATCCACTCAACTTTAGGGCCTAGATGATTGTTATTCATTTCATTCAACATTGTGTAATATATTTCATAGGTTCCATTGGAATTCAGCCCACATGGGATTCAGCCCAAAGGGATTTAGCCTAACCTAACCCAACTAACCCATTATTTTTAGTGAATTTAAAAGTGGACTGAATCCTGTGTGGGCTGAATTCCAAGCCCACCTATTTCATATCCTGTTAATTATTTCCAAATAATTTAGTGGCTTGTGTGAATATGATCATTATCTAAAAAAATAACTACTGCACTCAAAAGTAGCCTAAATCACACTGTATTCATTCATTTATTTATTCATTTATAAATTATGCAATATGCTAAAATTTTCTGTTTCCATTTCAGGATCTGTATCAACAGCTTCAATCCCTTCATCATCGGCTCCACTTGAATTATCTGCAAACCTGACTCCACCATTAAAAAGGTCACTATCAGACTCCTCCACAGGCGCCACTTCTGCTAAATCCTTTTCATCTAAAAGAAAGTCATCAACATCTCTGGACAGATTTATCATAAAAACTTCAGCCTCTCAAAAGGAAAATCTCGACAAAGAAGTTGCAAGAATTATATTTGCTACAAATTCACCATTTCGTTTTGTTCAGCATCCTCAGTTTCTCAAGATGGTTCAGAACCTGAGGCCAGGTTATATTCCTCCATCCAGAAAAGATATTGCTGATAAGTACTTGGATCTTGTGTATGAAAAGGAATATAAAAAGTGTGCAGATGACCTGAATAATGAAACTGTATATCTTTCAATTGATGGGTGGTCTAACATCCATAATGAGCCCATAATATGTGTCACTCTAACAGCATCCACTCGTCAGATTTATTTAGTTCATCTAAAAGAAAGTCATCAACATCTCTTGACAGATTTATCATAAAAACTTCAGTCTCTCAAAAGGAAAATCTCGACAAAGAAGTTGCAAGAATTATACTTGCTACAAATTCACCATTTCGTTTTGTTCAGCATCCTCAGTTTCTAAAGATGGTTCAGGACTTGAGGCCAGGTTATATTCCTCCATCCAGAAAAGATATTGCTGATAAGTACTTGGATATTGTGTATGAAAAGGAATATAAAAAGTGTGCAAATGACCTGAATAATTAAACTGTATCTTTCAATTGATGGGTGGTCTAACATCCATAATGAGCCCATAGTATGTGTTACTCTAACAACATCCACTAGTCAGATTTATTTAGTTGACACAATAGACACATGAGGGAAACCTCACACTGTTGAATATCTTCTACAACCTGTACAAATTTTGATCAAGAAGGCTGAACAAGATTTTGGTTGTCACATTGGAAGTGTTGTGACAGACAATGCAGCAAATGTCACCAAGATGAGAAAACTCTTGGAGGAATCGAGTGAACCTGAGTATACCGTCCTCACATACGGCTTATACCGTTCCTTGTATACTTGTGGCAAGTCTATATAACACTGCTCCTTATATTGATATGCTAAAAATGTCCTTTAGCAATCAGATCGCATATCAGATAGCAATCCCATAATATTTGAAATTTATAAAAAAAAAAAAAAAAAAAAAAAAATCTGTTTGAATCAAATAAATCTGATTTAAATAAAACAAAAATCCTATATTTTTTTTAAAGATGAAAAAAAAATCGCCAACCCTGGTGTCCACTGACCTCATACAATAATACCTGTTAAATCCGGCTAAAATTGGCATTTTAGAGCGTAACAGTGCCTTAAAAATAGTTTCTTATTTCACTATAAAAATTTCTATTAACTTATACTGCTGGGAATCGAAGAGGAGTGCAGGACTCGAACCCACAACTAAGCTAATGTGATACCAGCACGCTTCCAATTACACCAGGGAGGTAAGACTAATACATTCAAAAGTCAAAGGATTACAAAGAGTATACCGAAAGGAAATATTTTGGTTCAAAACTAGGTGGGATACGGAAAAAAACAGATAAACAAATAAATAAACAAGTAGATAAAATAAATAAATAGATAATGATAAATAATAAACAAATAAAACAACAATAATTTGTAATAAACAATAAATAAATAAATCAATAAAAACAGATAGATAATAATAACTCAAGAAATTATAATAGATTAGTAAATAAAATAAGATAAAATAAAAATGGCAGGCATTGCAGCATATTTCTTAGGTGCTTAGCTAAATGAATCTTAAAAATTCGAACTGTACTACATTGCACTGCCTCTGCAGGTAAAGTTGTTTCTACCCACTTCCAAATTAGAAATACTTCCTGACAGTTTGAGACCATTATTACAAAGGATTACAAAGGCAAAGCATGCCGACAGGAGACCTTTTGATCCATATCTAGGTCGGATGCAAAAAAAAAAAAAAAAAAATCATATCAATAATAAATTAAAACTATAACAATGTAAATAACAATTAAAATACATAAATAAATGCATTGGTATAGTTGAATAACAAACAAACAGGTAAATAGTAAATGATAATAAATTGACATATAACTAATAATAAATGAAAATCAGACAGACAAATTAAAACAAAACAAAAACAAATAATATAACATGAATTATAATAATTACAGCATCTTACTTAGGTATTTATTTCTTGTTTGATTTGCATTCATTGTGAAAATTTCGTTACATTTGATGTTGTAAGTTCCCTTTAGAATCTTAAAGACCTGTATCAAATCACCATTGAGTCTACGCTTTTTTAAGGAAAAGTAGATTCTTATGTTTTAGTCGACTTTCGTATGATTTATTTTTTATATTTGGAATCAGTTTTGTGGGTCGCCATTGTGCTTTTTCCAGTAATTCATTGTCTTTAATAAGATCCGGTGATCATTCAGAAACAATACATTCCAAATGTGGACGAATTCATGATTTATAAGTATATAGCTTGTTAATGACATATGGACTTTTAAAATCAAAAGAGCGCGCAATCAGTCCTAGATTCATATTTGCTTTCTCTGAGGCGGAAATACACTGCTTAGATGGTTTGAGATCATCACTGATAATTGCGCCGAGACCCTTTTCACTATCCATTTTTGCTAAACGAGTTTCCAAATAACTTGTTATCGTACTTATTGTTCTTTCTACCTATGTACATAACCTTACATTTACTTGCGTTATATTTCATTAGTCACTTTTCAAACCATTGCTGTAGTTTATCTACGAGTAAATCTTCTTGAATATCTAATTGGTTTTAAGTGATAATTTGCCATTACGCACAGTTTTGTATCATCACCAAATTTGGAGACGATAGATTTCAGTCCATGATATATATCATTTATAAATACTATGAATAGAAGTGACCCAACAATGGAACCCTGAGGAACCCCACTCGTAACATTTTTCCATTTAGAAGTTTTGCCATTTAGAACAACTCTCTGTTTAACCAATTACTAGTCCAGCTTAATAGACTACCACTTAATCCGTGTGAAGCTAATTTAACATGTAATCTTTTGTGCGTGACGGTATCAAAAGCCTTCGTAAACTCCAGATATATTAAATCGATATTATTTCTTTTGTCATAATTTGAGAAGACCGTGTTGTAGAATTCGAGTAGGTTAGTCACGCAGTAACGTGTCCGTCTGATTCCATGCAGGCTATAATTTAGCCAGCATTTGACTTTTGTTTGTCACCGCCTAGCCACATATCCCAAACCTGCAAACACCTAACTTATCTATCTCACCACATACTCATTAGGGTTGACATATTCACCGTTATATCCAGTTATATCCAGTATACTCTGCCCAATGATTCACCAATCCACGCTGTACAGGACCATCAGGATTCAATACAGTATATCATATCTGTACTGATCAATTATACAACAGTTCATAAAAAGTCGTACTTTTATAATCATGATTATTTTTAACACTGCAATATACATTTTAATGCAAATAGTATGAAAGAGGCATTATAATTAATAATTGATTGATAAAAAATCAGTAATGAAAAACTACATAAAACTCCATAATATAATGTGCCTACATATAAATGATTGCTTTCACATTCTACAATGTGCATTTGAATATTAAAAGTATCAGGCTCATTTGGGGGAATTATTAATTCAAGAAAACTCAGTGAGGACATGTAAAACAAAATCATACCTGGAGTCTATAAAAAATAGATTAAAATTTTGATAAATAAAAATAGGAAGAGCAAAAATCGAAAATCGTCCAGCCCTTGTTTGACGCAGAGGATTTTTTTTTTTTTTCCAAAGTCTTCTAGCCGTTTTTTGACACAGGTTTTTTTTTAATGAAGAATGTTGTAGTTGAGTGGGCTCAGATTAAAATCCTAAGTCTTTCAGCCGTTGTTTGACACAGATTTTTTTCTTAGAACGAAGAACAAAAATCCTATGTCTTCCAGCCGTTTTTTTTTTTTTTTTTCACAACGAAGAAAGTTGTAGCCAAGTGGTTCAAACAAAACTCCTAAGTATTCCAGCCATTGTTTGGTACAGATTGTTTTTATTTCTTAAGAACGAGGAATGTTGTAGCTGAGTGGATTCAGACACTAGCGTCTGGAGGAGAAAGCCCAAGACTAAAGTGTTTGTAGGGAAGAGGCCAAACGCAGAGTATGGGAGTCCAATATATTTGACGTTTCGCCCAGTAGGGCTTCTTCAGAAATATTTCTGAAGAAGCCCTGCTGGGCGAAACGTAAAATATATTGGACTCCCATACTCTGCGTTTGGCCTCTTCGCTACAGAGCTGCTGCAGTCATTGCTGCTTTTACTAATAAAGTGTTTGTTTCTGCTAGAGTCAGCTCATGACTCTATTTTCATTTTATCTAATTCTGATGTATTCTTTCCTATTCTTTTCTTATTCCTATTCTATTCTGTTATATTCTATACAATTCTGTCCTCCCCCCTGTTTTATTTCATGTTCAGTTATATGTTGTGTGTGCATATATAGGTGTGTCGTGTGTGTGTGTGTGTGTGTGTGTGTGTGTGTGTGTGTGTGTGTGTGTGTGTGTGTGTGTGTGTGTGTGTGTGTGTATTTTACGGGAAGGGGAGCTATGCTCGTGGTGTCCCGTGTGTGTGTGCATGTGTGTGCGTGAATGTGTGTGTGTATCTGGGCTCCAGTATGCAATGTTTGTGTGTGCATATCAAGTTACTGCTTGCGTACACACCCACGTGTTTACATTAATATGTCAAGTTTAACCTTGGCACTCTGTGGCACCGCCTCCCCCTCCCCCTTCCCCTCACTTTTGTAATCAAGTGCCACTTCAGAAACGAAAGACCGCGAGTGTTTGTCTCTTCGAAGCAATCGAAGGAGGGAAAGGCTTCAACTTATTGAAGAGTTCAAGGTCGCCATTTTTTTTTTCATTGATTCGTTTATTTGTCTGTCTATTTCTATATTTGCTTATTTTTTCATTCGTTTGCTTATGTATATGTTTATTTGTTTATGTTTTGTCATTTACTTTTGAGTTAGAGGGGACGCACTTGTTTCCTGTAGATCTCTTGGCAGATTTTGTCGGGTTGTATATTGGCTTCCTGCTGTAAGGGTTTGCCCATGTCACCTCTCTCTCTCTCTCTCTCTCTCTCTCTCTCTCTCTCTCTCTCTCTCTCTCTCTCTCTCTCTCTCTCTCTCTCTCTCTCTCGCTCTCTGTCTGTCTGACCTTTTTCTGGGTTATGGCATTGTTTTTTTTATTTTATTTTAGTATTTTTTTTAGTTTGGTGTTAAGAAACTTGAAAAAGCTGAATAGGTACACTGAGCCTGCAGAACAGTCAAATACATTCTTTGTTAGCGTTTCCTGGTGAAGATAAGCTTCCTTGTCTCTTCTTTGTTAGAGTAGCCAAGTCACGAGGAAAATTAAACATTTCAGATTTTTGTTCCCTTCCTCGGAAGCCCAGAAATGTCTGACACGACTTAAAAAAAAAAAAAAAAAAAAAATGAATGGGTGATTTTAGTCATATTATTTTCCTTTGTTCGGGAGGGAATGATTAGCATTTGAATGAGTATTACCTTATATTGAGTCTCTCAGTTCAACGTTGTTATATGTCGAGTCTTTCAATTCAACA
>NW_027467761.1:593751-606251 GCF_046742065.1 Oratosquilla oratoria | reverse complement strand
GGGATATGATCTTCTCTCAATCTTTGGTGAACATTAACAATTTTCTTATTAATAGTATTTGGGTAATTATGTATTAAATTTACCCTCTCTTTAGTCATCACCCAGATCACATTAAAAGAAATGTAGCTTCGGGTCTTTTTTCCAAGCCTTTAAGATTTGTAGCCCCCAATTTTTAGAACATGAATTAACTTCCACCAGGTCCCAATTAACAAAATTAGCTTACCCTCAGTGGTTCCTGGATAAAGCCCTCAGCCAAGCCAGAACCAGCTTTTTCAATCCCCCTTCCACTAAGACAAAAGAGAGACAAAATCCCCTTGTCATCCCCTTTTCAGAGTCCATTAGTCATTTGTCCAAAATTCTTCCCAAAAAGTGTCACAGGTCAGGAAGTGTCGGATCATCCAGACATCCTGAAGCTTTGCTGAAGTCTTCAGGCTTCAGCGGGGATCCTGAAGTCTTTAGGGTTCTAGTGGGTATTCTGAAGCCCTCAGGCTTCAGTGGAGGATCTTGAAGTGTTCGAGCCTTAGCGGATATCCTGAAATTTGCAGGGTTCTATTGGGGATTCTGAAGTCTTCATAGTTCTAGTGGGGATCCTGAAGTCTTCTGGCTTCAGCTGGGATGCTGAAGTCTTCAGGATTCTAATAGGGATCCTGAAGTCTTTAGGGTTCTAATGGGATTCTGAAGTCTTCATGTTTCTAGTGGGGTTTCTGAAGTCTTCGGAGTTCTAATGGGGATTCTGAAGTCTTCAGGGTTGTAGTGGGGATTCTGAAGTCTTCAGGCTTCGGCGGAGATCCTGAATTCTTCGGGGGTTCAGCGATGATTCTGAAATCTTCGGGTTTCAGCGGGGATTATGAAGTCTTCAGGCTTCAGCGGGGCTTCTGAAGTCTTCAGCAGGGATCCTGAAGTATTCAAGCGTCAGCTGGTGTCCTGAAGTCTGTACGCTTCTAGTGGTATCCTGAAGTCTTTAGGGTTCAGCGGGAATCCTGAAGCCTTCAGGCTTCAGTGGGGATCCTGAAATCTTTAGGGTTCTATTGGGGATTTTCCTTGGTGACGTGGTTGTATGGAATGTTTCAGGATCAGAGTGGAAAGAAGATTTTTGGGGAAAGGAACCATGTAAAGGTATATGCAAGTGCATGTATACAAATAAAGCTATGGTTGGATATACTGTATACACATGTGATCACATTTTTCTGTTTACCTCGTCCAGCACATGACATTTATCTTCATTTTTTTTTTTTTTATTCCCAACCAATCTCCTGTCTGTCTTTCTCCCTCCCAATGTCATCTCATCTTTTCCGACATTCTGTCTTTTTTTCCCCTCATTTCGTTTTCTTCTGTTATTCTCCCTCTCATATCCCGTTTTCTTCTCGCGTTCTCCTCCATTTTGCTTTATCCCATTTGAGTTTTTTTTTTTTTTTTTTTTTTTCTAATGCTTCGGTCTCCATGTCATCTTTTCTCATGCATAAGATTCTTCCTCCCCAAAATACTTTGTTTTCTCTGTCCACCTTCCCCCCATCTACTCCCACCTTCTCCAGAACCTTCACTCTATCCTACACTTTTTCTTCATTGCATCTCATTTCACACGCACACACACACACACACACACACACACACACACACACACACACACACACACACACACACACACACACACACACACACACACACACACACACACACACACACACCTAGTATGAGTCCTGTAACATGTAACAGTCTGACCTGACTAATAAGGCAAATAAGAAAAAATAACAAAACACACACACACACACACACACACACACACACACACACACACACACACACACACACACACACACACACACACACACACACACACACACACACACACACACACACCAAAAAGAACATAAATAAAATAGAAAGAATCCAGAGAGCAGCCACAAAAATGGTACCTGCACTTGCAAACTTGTCATATGAGGAGAGATTGGCTAAACTGGAGTTACCGACTCTGGAGCAAAGAAGAGAGAGAGGTGACCTACTGACCATCTACAGAATCATGAAGGGCACAGAAATACTCGATAGAGAGGACTTGTTAAACTGGGACAAGAGAAGCACAAGAGGACATGGAAAGAAAATAAAAAAAACATAGTTATAGAAGAGATCTGAAGAAAAACAGTTTTCCACATAGAGTGGTAGACACTTGGAACAAACTGGACAATGAAATAGTGTACGCAAAAACCATTCATGAGTTTAAGAGCAAACTAGACACTGCGAGATACAAAGGTAGGGCACCGCGAGCGTAGCTCCCCTTCCCGCAAAATACAACTAGGTAAATACAACTATGTAAACACACACACACACACACACACACACACACACACACACACACACACACACACACACACACACACACACACACACACACACACACACACACACACACACACACACACACACACACACACACACACACACACACACACACACACACACACACACAATGGTAGAGTACCCGGCCGCCACTACGGAGGTTCCGGGTTCGAATCCCGCCCAGGGCAGAAGTAATTTCAGTATCGCTGCTCTAAGTCATTACTCCAACTCTCGTGGGCGGTGAGTTGGCTGTGTGTGTGCGTATAAGCTCACAGCATTACCCATAGATCGGTCATATATGAGCTCTGAGCTCTCTTCCGGTATGGAAATAGCTGTCGATCACGAGTCCAACACGTGATCCGAGACCATGGTGAATCACACACACATGCACACATTGTTTGCTGATTCATATCTCATTTTATTTTTATCCTTTGTCCCATTTTAACGTTACTTTCTTCTTCCACACTCCCATCCGATTCCCAGCATCGACCGTTTCCTACCCCAAGGGTTCAAGCCCGTGGATCAAAGCTGACGACCTCGGCCACAGCCACTCAGCGCCCCCTGGCGTAGGCTCGTCACAACCTTTTTGTACCTCTCATGTTTCAGTCTTTGTAACGACTAATCATTATCCCGGTTCATAAATTTTTCTGTCTTCCCCATAAGCCCTGATCAATCTTCTTCTTCCAGTATGATTCTTCATTCCCAAAACCTATTCCTTTCTTCAATACATACGAGTAATTCAGCCATATATATATATGTATATATATATATATATATATATATATATATATATATATATATATCACACGCACACATACATATATATATGTGTGTGTGTCCGTGTGTGTGTGTGTGTGTATGCATTATATATATATATATATATATATATGTTTGTGTGTATGTGTGTATGTATACATTATACACACACACACACACACACACACACACACACACACATATATATATATATATATATATATGTATATATGTATATATATATTTATATATATGTATATGTAAATATATATATATGCATATATTTACTTGCGGTATATATATTGAATTCCTGCTTTGTCTGCGCCTATTTTCCTTCCACTTCTGTTTGCGCTCCCATAGAGCTGTATATTGCTCGTCGTGCCCTCGAGCACGTTCCAGGCTGCAATCCGACGCAAGGAAGACGGTGATGGGGAGGAGAGGAAGAGGGAGGGGGGGAGGAGAGGAAGAGGAAAGAGGGGGGGGGGTCACAGGATGGGGTCTTTTCTCGTCCACTCCGGCAGCCTCTTCAGCTTGTTTTCGACATCTCAGGTGTATTAGCATAATAATACGGCTGACACAAAAGGGAGAGCGATAAGTCTGCCGCTGCTGTTGTCGAGTCGGTGGCGGCGACGACGATGACGTCAGTTCCATGTGTAGCGCGACAGCTAGCCCAGGTGGTATGGCCCCGCAGCTTTAGCTAATTGTACTCTACTTTTTCTTTATTCTATATATTTTTTTCGTCTTTTGATGAATTCTTGTTTTTTTTTTATTCTAATTCTTGTATTATTCTATTATGACTTGATGTCAAATGATCGTGCCAGAAGTTGTAGAATTTTCTTTATTTTGTTTATTTATTTATTTCATTTTCTATTTTTTTCTAGTAGAAAAAATAGGTGACTTAAGGTTCTTGCTGACAATTACATCAAGATTCTCTTCATTATCCGTTTTGTTAATTTTCTTTCAAATTTTTCTAGTAGTATTTAGTTGCCTTTTTCAACTTATGTGCATAGCTTTACAAATATGAAGGCTTATGTTCTGTTCCCAATGGTTCCCAGTGATTCCCATTTGCCAGGGCTACGTTGGTGCACAGAACACAGGTGACGTCATCAACTGCAGATAAGGTCCTCCTGCTGTGAGCCGTTCTCTCACGAGACCTTTCTTCTTCTTCTTCTTCTATTTTTTTTTTCTTCTTCTATTTTTTCTCATATTTTTTTCTTCTTCTCCTTCTACTTCTTCTTTTTCTTCTCCTCCTCCTCCTTCTTCTTCTTCCTCCTCTATTTTTTCTTCCTCTTCTTCTTCTTTGTCTTCTTCTTCTTCTTCTTTGTCTTCTTCCTCTTCTTCTTCTTCTTCTTCTTTCTTCTTTTTCTACTTCTTTTTCTTTTTCTTTTTCTTCTTCAGGGTTTCCTTTTGGACGCAGGCCTAGTCGCTTCGTCCAGAAGCTTTCAAAGAATCGCTTTTCTTGTAGTCTCCTGAGGCGCTCAAAGTCGCTTCAACATTGTGACAGGTTTTTAGACCTTCTGTCTGGCTAATTTCAGCCAATTTCACTCAACCAAGAGTTAGTCTTGGGACAAAACAAGAAGATCACAATCAATTAAGCTCCATCTTGTCCTAGACCCATGCCTCAAACGATTAGAATCGGCTGGCATTATCCAAAAAAATATTTTGAAAGTCTGTCACCATGTTGAAGGGTCAGGAGGCTTCCAGTCTCCAGAGGCTTCCGAAGGATCACGTTTCTTAATGTGTTCTCGTGACGCTTGTGGTGGTAACCATGGTAACAGACCACGTAGTATCAATGGCAGAAGTCAACAATATCCTAACAAAATACCTGCCATCCCTCTGCACTAGAATTACCACTCAACTAGGATTCTAGTGCATCCTAGATTTGCATACACTTGTTTCATGTTCAATGTGTTTTTTTTTTTTTTTTTTTTTGGACAGCTACAGTATGATTTTGCTAACTTTAAGTTATCCCTGAACTGAAATATTTAAACAAGTTTCAGCTGTTAAGCATACATCATTTCTATTGTTTTTGGTAAATTTTAGGACATTTATTCGTCTGAATGACGAACGATTTGTGTTTTTTCTTTGACTTTAAGTAAAAGAAAAGAAAATTCTTAGAGCCCAAGTTTCCCAGAATCCACCAGATATTAGCAATCCAAAAACAGTAAGATTGTTACCTTGAGGCACTTGGCCAAATGTACCTAATTCGTAACACAAATTCTTACACTCCGGGTCTCAACCATAAGATCCCAGGTACCAAACCCCAGATATTGGCACGCCATAGACCATAGCCCTAGTCATAATCTCTGAGCCACAAAGCCCTTGTCTGTATCCTTTTAGCCATAGACCTCTCATTCCATAGCCCCAACCATTAGCCACAGCGACAAGCTTTTCCCACAATCCCAGGTCATAAACCCCAACCAAAAACCAAAAACCCACAACACCGAACCAAAAACCCACATTCAGAAACACAAACCAAAAGCCTGAAGCCTATATTCCAGACTTAAACCCAAACTTCAAGCCTCAGCATGAAGCTGCTGCCTTATTCCCAAAATATCTCCCCTCCCTTCCCCCCAAGTCTTCCCATGCCGTCCCCCCTTCCCCCCTGACCCCCAGTGAGGCCTCAGCCTTCTTTGGCGGCGACGAGAGCACCGCGTCGGTGTATCTGACAAGTAATTAAAAAGAAAATGATGGGTGGCGGGCGGGAGACGGAGGTAGGGAAGGGTTGGAGGCCCATTGCGCGCGTTAACATATAGATGGAGCTCTTCCGTCCTCCCATCAGGGTCCGCCGTGCCTTTGCCGCAAATCTCCTCCTCCTTCTGCAGGAGATTCTTTATTCCTCTCTCCCTCTGTTAGAGTATGGATAGAAAGAGAGAGAGAGAGAGAGAGAGAGAGAGAGAGAGAGAGAGGCTCTTCATCCAACCGGGGCTTCATTATTCCTCTTTAAAGATTTGTGTGAGAGAGATGGGGAGAAAGAGAGAAAGAGAGAGGGAGAGACAGAGAGGGTGGTTTAGGGTGTCATTACTTATGGCGAAAGTCGAGGGGATGGCTGCTTGAACCCTGCAACCGACAAAGTTGAACCACGGCTATGGTTTATTAGATTCCACGCTAAAAAGTCATCTGTAAGGGGCACAGACTTAGCCTCCCGATGAGTGGAGTTTATAGCGTTAAACCATATCATCATCTAAATCTAGATTCTATGAAGGACATAGATTTGTCTGATTTGCTCTAAGTTTGTTCCACGCACTGACTACGCGATGGTCGGTGTTGGTTCTTCCTACTTCACTTCTAGATTACATCGACGTTCAGACAGCTTGAGGCCTTTGTTCCTCGTTTTTTATATATAATGAAAATATTCTCAGTTCTGAAGTTATTCTCTTGAAAATAATTAATCGCGTTTCCCAGTCTCGCGCTAGAAAATGGTTTGAAATTTTATGTCAGTTAACAATGTGTTGGTAATTTTTTTTACCATAACATTGTTTTCTATTTTGGTTTAATACTGAATTTTCATACTGATACTGCTGCGGGCGTTGGGATACGTGTTTTTGCAGAAATTTGCGATTATTTATATCGTTTCTCCGTGAAATGCTCCTATATGGTAGTTATAGTGCAATTCATTCTACACTGGTGTTTGTAGCATGACACGTTTAACTTATATTTTGAGTCATTCCTTTAGAAATGGAACTGGATTATAAAAGACTTTGAAAAAAACGTGTGGTCGTGAAAATCTTTTAATTTATCATTTACCTATTTATTTTTATTTATTCATTTATTTTATATATTCCTATTTATTTTTATTTATTCATTTATTTTATTTATTTATTTATTTATTTATTTATTTATTTACGTGGTTTTCTCTGGGTGTTGACTAATGATCTTATTCAAGTTAAGGAAGACCCTGAAAGTAATTGTAGAATCTGTAGCTCTTCGAGAAAATGTATAAACTGGAATGTTGCTCCAATATTCAATAAATCGACAGAAAACAATGAAAAAAAGTTTATCATAATAAGTTTGAAAGGCCTTAAGAATTCAGTTAGACGATTTTTTTTTTTTTTTTTGTAGAATCTGTAGCTCTTCGAGAAAATGTGTAAACTGGAATCTTGTTGCAATATTCAATAAATCGACGGACAACAATTAAAAAAAAAGTTTATCATAATAAGTTTGAAAGACCTTAAGAATTCAGTTAGACGATTTTTTTTTTTTTTTTTTTTTTTTTTTTTTTTTTTTTTTTTTTACTTGGGATAGGCAACGACGCATAGCTAATATGGTAATGAAAAGATGCTACTAATGGTCTGAACCTAAAAGAAATTCCTCTTAACATTTCTCTGTCACTCCCCGGGGGACACTTCCCTCTGGTAGTCCAGGAATGTGATGTGATAAAGGAACATTCTCTTATGTAGCACTCAGAATACCAAAACGCCGAGAGGCCTCGTTGAAAATGAGAAGAAAATGATCGTAAATGTGCCCTGAAGTATAAAGCCACAAATAAGCCAATATCACCCAAGATATGGTTTGAGGTGATTCATCGACGCCACCGCCCACATCCAAAACTCTTTCCTCCGTAAAATAACTATAGCATTTTTTTTTTTTTTTTTTTGAAAAATAATTTTCCTCCAGCATATCAGATTTCCTCCCGAAAGCTGCGAACTTTAAATTTGCTCCAACAGTTGAAGTAAAAAAAAAAAAAAAAAAAATTGTGATAACACCTTTATCAATTTTCTTCGTGGTTTCATATCAATTTTGTTATTCATTAGACGGATAGAGGGAAGGGGGGAGGGGGAGGGGTTGGGTGGATGGAGTTCTGCATTCGGGCTTATTCTTATCTGAATAAAATCAAATGTGTTTGTGATCAGCAAAGTTGATAAAGAAGTACATCTTGTCAGCGAATTGCTACAGAATGAGTCTAAGATGGTTACAGAAAATATGTTGAATGTGAACATTTTGTCACTACTGATTCTAAAGGGAATTGACATCAAAGTGACAAAATGTTCACACTGAATGAGAATCAGATAACAAATAATTATCTCAAACTGCTAGGAAATAGATTTAGCTTGGAAGTGGGTAGAAACAACTTTACCAACCGTGTAGTTATTGAATGGAATAAACTTCCTGCAGAGGCAGTGCAATGTAGTTCAGTTCGAAGCTTTAAGAATCATTTAGATAAACGCCTAAGCAAGCTACTGTAATACCTGCCATTTACTTTATAATATTTATTTGTTTGTTTGTTATTATTTGTCTGTTTATTATCTATCTTTACCTATTTGTTTATTTATCTTATCTATTATTTATACTATTTTATTCATTTATTCATGTATTTATTTATCATTATAATTTATTCGCATCCGACCGAGTTATGGACCAAAAGGTCTACTGTCGGCATGCTCCTCCTTTGTAACCCTTTGTGTAAATGTAAATGTGCAAATCTAATGAAAAATATGTTGAATGTGCAAATGCAATGAAAAATATGTGAACGCGTAAATGTGCAAATGGTATCAACTTTAATATATCCAGTTGAAATTCTTTATTTGATTTAAGAGGCCAACAGCATTACATAAACATGTGTGCTCTTTCATCGACGCTGGTAGTATAATTCAACTGAACCCTCTCTTTCTCTTAGCTGAGTGGACGAAAAAGAGAGAGAGAGAGGGAGATAAAGAGAAACAAAAACGAACAAGAAAAGAGAGAAACAGACAGGCAGACATACAGACAGAAAGAATGAAAAAAGAGAAGAAAAAGAGAGAGATTAAAACAGAAAGGAGATAGACGGACAAATTGAAAGAAACAAAAGAGAAGAAAAGAGAGATGAGAGGAACGAGAAAGAGAAGAGAGACAGGGAAATGGAAACAAACAAAAAAAGAGGAAAAAGAAGAAGAGAGAAAGAGAGAAAAGGATTGGAAGAGAGAGATAGAAAGAGAGAGATAGATAGGAAGAGAGAGAAAGAGAGAAAGAGAGAGAGAGAGAAAAAGAGAAAGTTTTTCCCTCAGTTAAGCACTTCAAGTAGTATTACGCAGTGAAGTCATTAAACATTCAGACAAGAACAAACAGGAGGCAAAAACGCGATAATATTTGCGCAAGGATATGCATAAATATGCTGAAATATAGAAAAATCCCTTTGGACCTCGCGTGCTGCCTTCAAGCATGAATGCCTGCAAGCATGCACACGACCTACGTACAACTTTCCATTAATCACACACTCCCAAGTCATAAGGAGCACACAAGCACACAAGCACACAAGCGTTAGTAAGAATGTTTACGTGTTTTAGCACGCACACACGCACAAAGCAGCAAAAATAAATTTACATGATTATTTGAAAGCATACATACACACATGCACATGCATGTACGTGGGAGTGAATTAGACCCCTGCGTGCTCGCATAAACATACACATCTGCACACGCACATATACAAACGCACGCGCGCGCACACACACACACACACACACACAAACGCATGCACGCGCGCGCGCGAACACACACATACAAATGCACGCACACACACGCACACACACACACACACACACACACACACACACACACACACACACACACACACACACACACACGCACACACGACTCGCTGGCGCGGTTGGTAGAGTCTCCGACAGTCACTACGGCGGTCCGGATTCGAATCCTGCCCAGGACTGAAATAATTTCAATATCTCTGCGCTTCGAGTCGTTACTCCAAGTCTTGTGGGCGGGGAGTTGGAGTTGTGTGTGCGTGTAAGGTCACAGCATTACCCATAGATCGGTCATACGAGCTCTGAGCTCTCTTTCGGGAGGGAAATAGCTGTCGTTCACGAGCCCAGCACGTGATCCAAAAGACCAAGGTGACACATGCACATACACACAACCATACATGGACACGAAAAGGAACACAAATGTTTTGGATATCTTTATGATAATATGTCTTAACGTGATTAGTTTTTGTCCTGAAATTCAGATAAAACCAACCTGAAGCCTCTGAAGTAGGACGGAGCTCGGAGGGACAATCTCGCTAAGACTAAGCGTGTTCACGTGAAGGTATTTACTAAGTTACGCTAGAGACATAACGCGAACAAATTAGTAATAATAATTAATATCAATGAATTTAATTAATTTATTACTAATTTATTATTAATCTTATAGTTTGATCAATATTAGTTAATGATAATAAACAAATAATGATAACAGTAGTAGTAGTAATAATGATAATGATAATGACATGAAGAAAAAGAAGAAAAAAAAATAGATAATAATAATAATAAAAATAATAATAATAATAATGATAATAATAATAGTGATAGTAATAATACTAATAATAATGATAATAATAATAGTAATAGTAATAATAAAAATAGTAATAATAATAATAATAATGATAATGATAATAATAATACTAATAATAATGATAATAATAAATAGTAATAATAATAAAAATAAAAATAGTAATAATAATAATAATAATGATAATGATAATAATAATGATAGTAATAATAATAATGATAATAATGATAATACTAATAATAATAATAATAAGAATAAGAATAATAATGATAATAATAACAATAATAATAATATAAGTAATAATAATAATGATAATGATAATGATAATAATAATAATAATAACAATATTGATAATGATAATAATGACGATGATGATGAAGATGATAATAATGCATACATACGTATACCTAGTGCTTTTTCCCTTTTACAAGCTTAAACCAAAGGCATAAATCCACTCCCGCCCATTTCATCCCCACATACTCAACTCCCATTGACCATCTCTCCCTCCCTCTTTTCATGGCTCTTCCTGGATAACGTGTCATCCCTGCATTTTGCCTACAGCTCTCGGTTAGAAGCAATGCAGTAAGACGCAGTACATCCACAGCAAGGCCGCTTCATTAAATCGGTGTCCACCCCTCTCCGTCTCCCTTAATACTCATTTCCGATTTAGTGTCAGCCTCTCCCCTTATACATCTCATCACGTTACTTTTACCCACTTTTATATTATAATGATAATGATAACACTGGATAACGCACTGTTTACCGACTTTTTTTTTAAAGTAATTTTTAGGTGCTGCTTTCAAATATAGTATCCATTTTTTCGAACACACTAGCCTTTTATTCTATTGCATATCCCTATTTTATGATGTCATGCATAAATAATGCAAAATAATTACTTGGTCAGCATAGTTTACTAAGTCCTAGAGCTTAAAACCATAAGTTATAATGTCAATAGGATCTGAAATGATAAGTGAAATATAAGATAGCATCACCTTTTATTGAATACATCCAATTAATTCTCAAACATAACGGATAAAACAAGCACAATTGTACGCGAACCACATGTTTATCGAACGAACTTCCGCTTACGAGAGCGTCTGGAGTGTTTCATGTCTATACAGTCTCTTTGAATACTCTAACAGGAGTCGGCCATCATATGTGTGTTCCATCGACCTTGATATCTCTCCTCCATAACCTTGATATCTTGATGAAAACGCTTGCCATGTTCATTGCTCACGTCTCCAAGATTAGCAGGAAATTCATTGAAATGGCTCTTGGGGAAATGGACCTTTATTTTGCTCCCTAAAACATCAAAGCTATCAAGCAATTTCTCCACCAAATCCTTGTAATTTGCATCCTTTGTATTCCCTAAAAATACTTTCACAACAGCCACAAATGCATTCCATGCTCTTTTTCTACGTCAGTCACCGAGTTGAGAATTTTTTATATTACATTATATTTCTGATTTGTGTCCCATAAAAAAGACCATAGGAATGCCAAATAGTAGTTTTTTCCTTCTGCCTTTTGTCCATTGGCGTAGATTTACATAGGTTGTGTGGATTTTGAGCTTAGAATAAACCAAGTATGCTCTTTACACAAACTCACTATTGTTCATTCTCTGACTAGGCACTGTAAAACTCCCGCATATATAGCAGAAGGAGTCAGGCGGATTTAAAAGCTTCCTCCGTATTGAGCCCATGGTAGTGAGCTCCTGTATTATTTTATGAAATCAATCTGAAAAGAGAGAAAACAGAATAATTAGTTAAAATACTTAAAATATATTTTTGCTTCTAAATGTGGCTGAATATATACCTAAACAGATGTCTAAATACGTGGATGAAATAATATATCAGCATAATTGATTAGCTATAATATCTCTTGCGGCTACAGGTGGGGCCAATATGGACCAGCCCATAGAAATAAAAGTTGACGTGATAGAAGAAAACCACTGTCATTTTTAAACTCAGTGACCCCAAATCATACAAGAACAAGTCTTACATTTGAGACAGAAGAAAAAAAATGCTGGCTGGTGTAATGATAATGATGACAATAATATTAATAGCAGTAATAATAAAGTGTAGATGCTACCCACGTAGAGGACTTCCAACACTTTTTCTAATGTACACCTTGTTCATTGCTCAATATAATTC
>NW_027467761.1:586251-591251 GCF_046742065.1 Oratosquilla oratoria | reverse complement strand
TTGTCTAACCAGAAGTGTGTGGGTCTCGTTTCTTCATTGTGGGTGGATTCGAGTCCCGCACTTCTCTATGCTTCCCAGCAGTGATTGTGACTTAACCCAGCAATCCAAGCGCATTGGGCATAGGTGATGGCAAAGAAGTTTAGACAGGATTGCGTGTTTTTAGAAATATATTTTCACCTAAATTTCATTGATTTTCTAAAAGCTGTAACAGGCGTAATGTTGTTGTAATAAGCGCTCCGTGATCACGCGGTATTTATATTGATAGAGTTGTCGGTAATTTCCATTTTCGTAAAATCTTCTTTCTGTTCTCTCATTTCTGGATCCATATCCTTTATGAAAATGTCATAAGATTTATACTTGACAGCTGACAACATCGACATATTTTTTCGTAAAATATTCTTTCTATTCTCTTATTTCTGGATCCACATCCTGTACAAAAATGTTATAAGATTTAGACTTGAAAGTTGACAACCTCGACATCTTTTCTCTGTGTCTGAGGTTATCTATTCAACTCTACTGACGCTCTTGGTCTGTTGTCCTTTATTATGTAAACAACTTTTGTCAACTCAAAATCTAAAAGAACAAAGGTTTTCTATGTAAAACAGGAAAAATAAAATCTTGTTCTTTTTATTGCCCTTTTTTGTTCTTGTGAACAACTTCTGTCATCTCAAAATCTAAATGAACCAAGTTTTTCTATGTAAAACAGGAAAGGAATTTAGTCTTTTTACTGCCCTTTTTTGTTCTTGTGAACAAATTTTGTCATCTCAAAATCTAAATGAACCAAGGTTTTCTATGTAAAACAGGAAAAAACAAGTTCTTAGTCTTTTTAAAAAAAAATTCGTTCTTGTGACCAACTTTTATCATCTCAAAATCTAAATGAATCTAGGTTTTCTATGTAAAACAGGTAAAATAAATTTTAAGTCTTTTTACTGCCCTTTTTTGTTCTTTTGAACAACTATCATTTCAAAATCTAAGTGATCCAAGGTTTTCTATGTAAAACAGAAAGAAAAAAATTACTTTTTATTTTTCTATTTTTTCTTGTGACCAACTTTTATCGTCTCAAAATCTAAACGAACCAAGATTTTCTATGTAAAACAGGGAAAAGAAATTTGCATTTATTTATGTATTTTATTTGTTATTTACATTATTATAGTTTTTATCTATTGTTTTATTATTAATATGATTTTTTTTTTCGCATCCGACCTAGATATGGATCAAAAGGTCTCCTGTCGGCATGCTCCGCCTTTGTAAAAAATTATTAGTCTTTTAACTGAGCTTTGTTTTGTTCCTTTTGTTTTGGGTCTCAGTACGCATGCGTCAACTGTATTCGCGTCGTATCAAGTTTTTTGTTCGCTCTCGCTCCGCTTCATCTTTTATTAAATCAAATTTGAACTTCTGCCGAGCTCCCGTAGCTTTTATTGTCTGCAAAAGTTTACGTAATCAATATTTTAGCGACTTTGGTAACATCCCTACGAAAGCAGGTCACACTGAATTCTTTTGTGATTGGGGAATAGGCTCCATTTGAAAAAACAATGTTTATCAATTTCAGTTTCTTGTTCTCTCTCTCCGTTCTGCTGTCTTTGAAACTTTCTTCTACTGCCTTTACGAAACCAAGTGACACAGAATAATTTTGTGATTGGACAATAGCTTCCACTAAAAAAAATAGAAAAAAAAAAAATACAGATAATAATAATAATAATAATAATAATGATAATAATAATAATAATAATAATAATAAATAAAAAATAATAATGATAAGAAAAAATTGTAATAATGAAAATGATAATAATAACAATGATAATAACAATGATAGTAATAATAATAATAATAGTAATATTAATAGTAATGATAATAATAATAATATTATTAATGATAGAATGATAGTAGTAATAATAATAATAATAATAATTATAGTAATAATAGCAATAATAATAATAATAATAATAATAATAATGATAATAATAATGATAATAATAATAATAATAATAATAATAATAATAACAACAAAATAAAATAAGATGAAAAATAAATAAATTATTAATATAAATTTTTACTCGCTCTCCGCTCTGCTGTCCTTAAAATTTACTTTTATCACCTTTCCATCTCAACCAAGAAAGCTCGCTGGCTGATCGGGGGTTAGGAAGATCGAGGGGATGGCGGTTCGAATCCTGCCATCGGCGAAGTTGAACCAAGGGCATGGTTCATTAAATTCCACGCTACAAAGTCCTTTGTGAGGGGCACCGGTCTAGCCTTTCGATGGGAGGAGTTTGTGACCTTAAACCATATCATTACAAAGGATTACAAAGGCGGAGCATGCCGACAGGAGACCTTTTGATCCATATCGACATTGTCCTAAAGTCTGGAAACCCTGAATATTTCCGACAAACTATTAAAACAAATACTTGCAGTAACGGATATAAATTGGACAAATTCAGGTTTAAGAAGGAATTAACCAAGAACCGGTTTAACAATAGAGTGGTTGTTTTAAACGAAGATTAGGCAAAGTTATGGATAGAGATCACAAGTGGTAAGATATACGGAACTGCCCAGTGTAGGCCTTATGGTCTCTTGGAGTCTCCTTCATTCTCATGTTCTTATGTTTTTACTTCTATCGACTATTCTTTCACCATGTTACACTCTTCGTCAAATGTGAAATATTATATTTCGTATTTTATATTCGCGTTCAAAGTTCGTTTAAAGCATATTTTTATTCATTCCAAACTTATTTTTCACAATACTTTAGATTAAATTTATTTGTAGTTTAAACTTTTATGTTTGGTTTTCTACTTTCTGCTACTTTTGTGTGATTCACCATGGTCTTAGATCACGTGTTGGACTTGTGATCGACAACTACTTCCCTCCCGGAAGAGAGCTCAAAGCTCATATATGACCGATCTACGGGTAATGCTGTAACCTTACACGCACACACGTCCCCAACTCCCCGCCCACGAGAGTTGGAGTAACGATTCACAGTGCAGCGATGCTAAAATCATTTCAGCCCTGGGCGGGATTTGAACCCGGACCGCCGTAGTGGCGGCCGCGATCCCTACCACCGCGCGTGTGTGCGTGTGTGTGTGTGTATTCACCTTGGTCTTTGGATCACGTGTTGGACTCGTGATCGACAGCTATTTCCCTCTCGGAAGAGAGCTCAGAGCTCGTATGACCGATCTATGGGTAATGCTATGACCTTACACACACACACACACACCCAACTCCCCGCCCACGAGAGTCAGAGTAACGACCCGAAGCGCAGCGGTACCGAAATAATTTCGGCCCTGGGCAGGATTCGAACCAAGAACTGCGGGCCACTATGGTGGCAGTTCAGCGCTCTACCAGCTACGCCACCGAGTGTGTGTGTGTGTGTGTGTGTGTGTGTGTGTGTGTGTGTGTGTGTGTGTGTGTGTGTGTGTGTGTGTGTGTGTGTGTGTGGTGAGCACTGAAATTATTGGTTGAGAAGCTTAGATAACTTTATAAATGGACATGATAGTTGTCCATCCATAAATTGAATCCACACATAATACCTCAGCGGACCAAGTTTATTTCTCACATAAATAAAATCCTTTGGTAGTTACCTTGACTATGCGGTACAGTTTTGGTCTCCGTCTTATAGAATGGACATCAATTCACTAGAATCAGTACAGAGGAGAATGACCAAAATGATACATGGGCTCAGAATTTTACCTCACGAAGAGAGGCTTAGGCACCTTAACTTACACTCTCTGGAAAGACGCTGAGTGTGGAGTGATCTGATAGAGGTGTCCAAGTGGATCAAAGGTTTTAACAAGGGTGACACAAACAAGGTCATCATATTAAGACAATAGGGCAGGACTCGCAGTAAGAGATTTAAACTGGATAAATTTAGATTTGAGAAGGAAATAGGCAAGAATTGGTTTACTAATAGGGTGGTCAATGAATGGAATAGACTTAGTAACCATGTATTAAGCGCTGAAACTATCGGTTGTTTTAAGAAACGGTTAGACAATTTTATGGACGGTGATGACAGGTGGTAATGGACATGGAACTTCCTAGTGTAGGCCTCATGGTCTCTTGCAATCTCCTTCATTTTTATGTTGTTCTGTACTAGAACAAAATATATAAAGTAATCCACACCTTTAACCCTTTCCGGTGTCATTGTAGACATCCTGAGTTACTAAGCACCAAACGGTTTTATTCAGTTGAGGAAGAGAATTAAAATGGTGTCTTGTGGCTCACGACCCCCCCCCCAAATCCGACTCGCTAACCAGAATAAAATATGTATAGATCACCACGAAGCCCTTATTGGGGTTAACATCCCCATGCTAGAGCGAATGCGTTTGTCGGCAAAGTTCGGGATTTTGGGTCATTTGCATCCGAATTCCCGAAGAACGCCTTCGACTTCCTCCTCTTCTTGGGCCTCCGGAGTCTCCAATGATTCCCGATCCCAAAAGTTGAGACGAAACAATCATGGAAATCTGCGCCAACTTTTTCAATTGGGGAGTCGTTCTTGAGGAGGGGGTTCCGGGAAGGGGGGTGGGGGGTTAGGGGGGGGGAGTGGGGGAGTGGGGGGGAGTAGAGTAGGAGGGAAAACAAAAGGATCTGATTGGGGAGATGATCGGAGAAGAAAGGACGAAGAAAAGGTTACGGGTAGAAAGAGAGGCGGATCTCAGAAGCTTCTGACTCGGGTAAGTGGTGAAGCTGAAGGTCGCCTCCGTTTTCTTCCGTTTTTTCCCCAGGAGCTTATTAGTGGTGTTCGTCATTGGAATTTTCAATGTGGATGCGAGACATGGAGGGCACGAGAGCTGTGGAGGTCTATCGTGTTTAGCAGAATATGAGGAGGAAGAGGAGGGGGAGGAGGAGGTGAAGGAGAATGAAGGTGAGGAGAAGGAGGAAAAGGAAGAGGAGGACAATTAATAGAATGAGAAGTCAAAAGTAGAGACAAGGTAGATAGATATGAGAGAGAGAAGAAAGGGTTATGAAAAAGGTCAGAAAGAGAAATAACAAAGAATTTCAGCAAAAAAATA
>NW_027467761.1:568751-573751 GCF_046742065.1 Oratosquilla oratoria | reverse complement strand
TATTGTTTAAGATAAGGGAATCCAAACCTATAATAATCATAAATCATTGGCTATGAGATCTAACAATTTTAATTAAATTCTAAAGGTCTCATGTTCGATCCTAGGCCTCGGACACTCACTAGAACCTGACCTCAGAGCAGTCTTGAGTTAATATTATTATTTATTCATTTATTTGTTTATTTATTTTCGTAATAGAAAATGGGAATTGTAAAAGAATATAGCAAACCAGAAAAAAGAACAAATGTAACATATACTCAATTCGTTCATTACCCAACTGGTTATCATGTTTCTTACAGTTATCGGGAATTAGTGTGAATAAAATTCAGTATTTCAGTAGGTAATAATGTCTGTGTGGAAATGGATATTAGTCCGATAGTGTGCAGTAGAATAGTGTGATTGTTTCCTCTCTCTCTCTCTATCTATCTATTTCCCTCTCGCTGTCACACACACACACACACACACACACACACACACACACACACACACACACACACACACACACACACACACACACACACACACACGCACACACATGAACACGCACACGCGTAGATACTCGCAAAGATATATATATATATATATATATATATATATATATATATATATATATATATATATATATATATATATACAGGGTTCAAACCGGTCTTCAGAAGCTCAAGAATGTTTACAACCTTTCTTTCATAGTTGGAAGTCGCTCTCGTGCCCTCCTTTGGAAGCCTTCCCGAGTCTTCCCAATTAAGTTGGGCCTTCCCGTGGCCTTCCATGGCCGAGGCTGTTTCTGCCCTTCCCTCTTAAAGATATGAGAAAACTTGCGAGCCTCTCTCTCTCTCGTCTTTGAGCTTCTCCTTCGTCGTCTTCGCCAAACATGAAGATCGAGACCATTTTCCCTCGACCTCTGGTGATGTTCCCCAACTTTCTCAGGATTTATAAAATAGCCCGAACGGTTCTCAGAACCTGTGATGCTAGACTTAAGAGATACCCACTTCTCAGAACTTATGAAGACATGATTTAGCTTTCCCAGTCAACGGTTGCCTTCTGTCAACATTTTTTTTTTTTTTTTTTTTTTTGAGAGAGAAAGAAAATGTGAAATCTATGATGGGTAACGCGTATTTCAAGGGGTGGGATTAAGTAACCCATATCTATATCCTTCTGTTTTATCTTAGTCTTTAATTCTATCTTTTCTATTTAGCTATGCTGCTGATCATGCTACGACGAACATCTAAAAGGTTTGGTGAAAGAAGTCTGCATTCCACGATGTGCAAGTTGACGTCGGGGAATGTGTTGGATAACTTGCTTCTATATGTCCTTGTCTTGTGATGAGACGTCTATTTGTCTATTCGTCAACTTACCTGGCTGAGGCAATTCATCTCACTATCTATGGGTTGACCATAGAATCTGTCTGAAACTGAAAATGAATTTGATTTATTTATTTATTTATTTTTTTTTTTTTTTTATTTTTTTTTTAAACAGCTCCCGCGATACTTGTTATGGGAATTAATGTCACCTTCCGAGTACCTACAAGTTTAGTTTTTGTCTAATAAAAGACGTTTCTGTACAGATGAGGAATTGGTCCAAATCACACTAAAAGACTCCACTCCTCAACCTCCCACCATGGTACGATATTGTCCATCAGGATAGAAGCGATGGTGAATTGTTAGCGATTATGATAACACTCCCTCCCCCACCACCAGTTCCCCACCCACCACCGTCCCTCTTTTAATCTTAGAATCAATTCCCATGTAAATATGACGTAAGTTTCACAAAATTGACCACATGGGTTGTTTGGGTGTGTGAGATTATGGCGAAATAGCCTTCTGTGGCAGTGACTTGCCATCTCTCTCTCTCTCTCTCTCTCTCTCTCTCTCTCTCTCTCTCTCTCTCTCTCTCTCTCTCTCTCTCTCTCTCTCTCTCTCTCTCTCTCTCTCTCTCTCACTGGTACCTTATGTAGCATTGACTTGCCATCTTCCTCTCTCTCTCTCTATCTATCTATCTATCTATCTATCTATCTATCTCTCAGCCTCAGCCTCCCTTGCCTTTCCTTTCCCAACTTTAGCCTCCCTTACCTTCATGTACTCTTCTCTCAGCTTTCCTTGCCTTTCCTTTCCCAACCTCAGCCTCCCTTACCTTCATGTGCTCTTCTTTCAGCTTCCCTTGCCTTTCCTTTCCTAACTTCAGCCTCCCTTGCCTTTATGTACTCATCTTTCAGCTTCCCTTGCCTTTCCTTTCCTATCCTCAGCCTCCCTTGCCTTTATGTACTCTTCTTTCAGCTTCCCTTGCCTTTCCTTTCCTAACTTCAGCCTCCCTTGCCCTTCCTTACCTTTCTGCACTCTTCTTTCAGCTTCCCTTGCCTTTCCTTTCCTAGCTTCAGCCTCCCTTGCCCTTCCTTTCTCAGCCTAAGCCTCCCTTGCCTTTATGTACTCTTCTTTCAGCTTCCCTTGCCTTTCCTTTCGTAGCCTCAGCCTTCCTTGCCCTTCCTTTCCCAGCCTCAGCCTCCCTTGCCTTTATGTACTCTTCTTTCAGCTTCCCTTGCCTTTCCTTTCCTTCCCTCATCCTCCCTTGCCCTTCCTTTCTCAGCCTAAGCCTCCCTTGCCTTTATGTACTCTTCTTTCAGCTTCCCTTGCCTTTCCTTTCCTAGCCTCAGCCTTCCTTGCCCTTCCTTTCCCAGCCTCAGCCTCCCTTGCCTTTATGTACTCTTCTTTCAGCTTCCCTTGCCTTTCCTTTCCTTGCCTCTATGTACTCTTCTTTCAGCTTCCCTTGCCTTTCCTTTCCTTGCCTCATCCTCCCTTGCCCTTCCTCGTCCTTCTCTGCTTTTCCTCTACTTCTTCGACCACCTCTGGCCACTCGACTTCTGTGTTTGCTTGGCCCACACTCGTCCATGCCAACCGCAACTGCCGATTCTTGTATGCTCTCAATGCTGAGGCCGTATGCCTCGCTTCTTTCTAGATGAAGTGCATGTATGCCCTGTATGTATGCCCTGATCTTTGTTAGTCGAGAAAGTGGTATATCTTTCTAGATAAGGTGTATGTATGCCCTGATCTTTGTTAGTCGAGAAAGTGGTGTCTATTTCTAGATGAAATGTATGTATGCCCTGTATGTATGCCTGAGCTTTGTTAGTCGAGAAAGTGGTATTTTTTTCTAGATGAAGTGTATGTATGCCCTGATCTTTGTTAGTCGAGAAAGTGGTATCTCTTTCTAGATGAAGTGTATGTATGCCCTGTGTGTATGCGCTGATCTTTGTTAGTCGAGAAAGTGGTGTCTCTTTCTAGATGAAGTGTATGTATGCCCTGTATGTACGCCCTGATCTTTGTTAGTTGAGAAAGTGGTATCTCTTTCTAGATGAAGTGTATGTATGCCCTTTATGTACGCCCTGATCTTTGTTAGTCGAGAAAGTGGTGTCTCTTTCTAGATGAAGTGTACTGTATGTATGCCCTGTATGTATGCCCTGATCTTTGTTAGTCGAGAAAGTGGTGTCTATTTCTAGATGAAGTGTATGTATGCCCTGTATGTATGCCTGAGCTTTGTTAGTCGGAGAAGTGGTATCTATGCCTCGGTTCATTGAGAAAGACAAGTGTATGCCTCTGGATGAGGGAAAGGTGCATGTGCGTATGCCTTCGTATCTGCTTCCTAGAGAGTAAGTTAGTATGCCCTCATTCAATGGAACAGGCATTTTATGCCATGTTTCCACCTACCATGGGATCTAATTGCTTTATGTGAATGCCTTTTGTCTCCTAATTCCCATCTTTTATACATATTGTAACCTCATTTAGAATTACTTAGAACAACATCTGTTTCGCTTTTTTACAATAAATAAATATCTTGTCTTGATAACTTAGAACACTTTCTAAACACACCTAGTTAGAATATTCTTCTAATTTGGTTCTTCGGAATATATTCTTGTTTCGCCTCATGCCTGTGTACAATGTCTAAATTCCTTACTTGATAAAAAATCTTCGTTGTTCCACCAACTTCGAATACCTTCCTGTGCTACCAATAAAGGAGGCTGGAGACTCCCATTTCCAGTCGACTTAAAACGACTTCCTCTGCCTCTACGTCTCGAGAGTTGTTCCCCATTTCCTTTTATGGTATTTTCGTTCTCTTCTTCTTCGTCAGGAATTTTTCACGTCTTCCTGAAGGGTGGAGAAACGTCCTCGCGGTGTCTCGAGGACCTCGCTTGTTCAGCTTCTTGTGAGGTTTGCTTTCGCTCTTCATCTGCTGCGCGTAAATTCGTTCCACGTTTTGCAGAGATGTGTCCGCTGCCCTCGCTGAATATTTTCTCTCCCTTTTCGTTTATCAATTCTCTCTCTCTCTCTTCGTTTTCTTCTTTGTCGTCGTTATATTCTTCGGACTCTTCGTTTTCTTCGTCTTCGTTATATACTTCGGTCTCTTCGTTTACTTCCTCTGGTTTTTCAATTTTCATAGTCTTTTTTTATATTCTTCGTTTCTTTATCTTCATCATCTTCTGTTAGCTTCGTTGCTACCAACACTTCAGTTCCCTTCAGTGAAATTGTAATTCACTTACAACTTTCTTCACTTTCTATAATTGTAGTACTTTAAGTCACTCGTCTTAAGGCCCCATGCCACTCTCGTAGTGTAAGTTTTTAGTCAAGTTCCATTATTCAATAATGAAGGGGAATTAAATAATTAATTCCACTTTTCTTCCTTTTCTTCACGAATTCTGGTACAACGTATGGTAATAGATACACCCGTGGAATCCCCTCCTGGGATCCTCTTACACCCACCAAACCAAATCGGCTCCGACGTCACAATTTAATTCATCCAATAACTTTGAACGTTACAAATAAGTGCCACCCTTTTAGGGCGTGACTTTACCTCCATGCACCAATATTTTTTCTCCTCCTCCACCCTTTTCTCCAGTCAGAGAGACTGTTATACTGTCTCAAGCAATATTGTTTACGCAAGCAATTTGTCGCAAGCAGAACGAGCTCTGTGTTTACATTTAGTCACATCAGCACCTTTGATCGCCACTCCAACCAATG
>NW_027467761.1:563751-566251 GCF_046742065.1 Oratosquilla oratoria | reverse complement strand
ATGATGATGATGATGATGATGATGATGATGATGATGATAATGACGATTATGATGATGATGATGATGGTGGTGGTAATGGTGGTTGATGATGATGACGATGATGATGATGATGATGATGATGATGATGATGATGATGAATTATAGAAGATTCTACTGTCTAGTGATAGAAAACATTCACCAGGGTGGAGAAAGATTTTGAAAGTACAATTTAAAGAAATAACCTGGCTAAAGTCACCATGCACTGAATAACACAGAAATTTCATGTGCGAAGACGAATTCTAAAGGAATAGCGTAACTTTTGATAGTGACTGTAGAGTATCTGATGACCCCGGGCTCTTTGTTTGTGGGATAAGTCCCTCTCACATATTCATGATTCCCGATCTGTGTTCATTTCTACTCATCACCTTCATGTTAAAGCAGAAGAATTATTCAATACGGGGAACCCAGGGAACTAGAGGCTTATTCTATTTCCCTTGTACTACCTGTAGAATACCTGGTGACCCCGGGTTCTTTGTATGTGGAAATAAATCTCTTTCGTATGTTCATGTTTCCCAATCTGTGTTCATTCCTGTTCATCACCTCCACGTTAGAACGCAAGATTTGTTCTACACGGGGAACCCAGTGAACTAGAGGTTTATTCCAGGTCCTTTGTACTACCTACGTGGGCTGCCTGGCTCATCTATCCCCGCAGAACCAGTCCTCAAAATATATTGATTCCGACCCTAATCTAACTTATTTCTAAGTATTGTAAACTTATACACTTAAATTGAATCAGTGGTTTCTAACTTTTTCCACTATTTTCACCCCCTTTCAATTCGTAAACAGCCCAGTAAGGAGGTCTGTTGCTGTTTGCGTTTCCTTTCGTATCCTTTTCTGTTTATAATATTCTTGAGTTGAACAATAGACACGTGAACTTTGGAACAGCTTCCTCTCTGATCCGTTCTAGGTACTCTGACTGGACTCTGAAGTTCACTGTAGGAGATACTATCGTCTAAGTCAAACACGTTCTAACAACTTAGTCCATGATCGGTGTGGGTCACGTCCCGTTTCAATTGGATATTATACATCCCGACAATAAACTCAACAGTCCTCTGTCTACCGCTCTGTGTCGCTGTCCAGTCTTCCCGTTACTTCAACCTTCACCCTCGTTTCTATCCCCGTCCATTCCCTTCTCCCTATCCCCCCATCCCCCACATCCCCCCACCCAGCTATCCACAGCATCATATAGCGGAATTGTACTGCATAGGATGTAGACACAACCACGTCGACTGTATATTCAGAACTGCCCCTTTACACACTCAGCTGCACAAGGTGGAGGTCGGAAGCTTCCCCTTTCTGTTGTTCCACACCTGAGCGCAGATGCTGGATCATGATGTAGCTGTTAACCTTGCCGGTTTGTGTTTACATAGTGGTCCCTCCTATTCTGTATGCATGCATTGCATTTCGTGTTTATGGGCTATAGACATATATATATATATATATATATATATATATATATGTATATATATATATATATACATGTATATATGCATATGTCATTATGTATAATATATATATATAAATATATATACATACATATATATATATATGATATATATATATATGTGTGTGTGTGTGTGTGTGTGTGTGTGTGTGTGTGTACATACACACACATATGCACACAACACACACACAGACACACACTTATATATTATATATATATATATATATATATATATATATATATATATATATATATGCATATATGTATGTTGTGTGTGTGGGGGTGTATACATACATATCCACAGTACACACACACACACACGCACACACACACATACTGTATATATATATATATATATATATATATATATATATATATATACACATGTATATTTTACACTGACGGCGTAATAGGAAACGTGCTGGTCTCGCTCTCACTTAGGTGTGGGTTCGAGTCCTGCACTTCTCTCCGATTCCTTGCAGTGACTGCTCTTTGCCCCAACAATCACAGGTCAAGCACATAATAAGGCAAAGGTGATGGTGTCGGCCGCAGCTACTCAGCGCCTCCTGTCGTAGTCTCCTCACCTTCTCTTCGTTACATGGAACTTACCTTAACTGAATAGAACAGATTAAAGTGAAGATTAAGCAAAACAGGATTAACATTCGCCGTGAATTAATAAAATCAAATTACGGTGGACAGAACAAATATTATTATTTGTTTGTTTATTATTATTTGCTTGATTTTCATTTGTTATTAGTTATCTGTCAATTTATTATTATTTACTATTTACCTGTTTGTTTATTATTTAACTATACCTATGCATTTATTTATTATTATTTATATTATTATAATTTCTATTTATTTTTCTTTTATTTATTTATCATTATTATATTTTTTCCGCATCCGACCTAGTTATGGACCAAAAGGTCTCCTGTCGGCATACTCCTCCTTTGTAATCCTTTGTAATTCAGTAACGGAAGAGACAGGTTGAAGACAGAATCAGTCAACAATTCTATT
>NW_027467761.1:541251-558751 GCF_046742065.1 Oratosquilla oratoria | reverse complement strand
AGGAGGAGAGTGGGGAAGATGGTGAAAAAGAAGAAGAGAAAGAGGAGAAAAGGAGGATGAGCAGGAAGAAGAGGACAAGTAAGAGGAAAAGAGGAGGAGGAGCAGCAAGAAAAGGAGGAAGAGGGAGAAAGAAAGGGAGGATATGAATGAAGGTGAGGTAGATAGAGGACGACGATGAGGAGGAGGAGGAAGACAAGTAAAGGGAGAGGAAGAGGAGGAGGGGCAGGAAAATGAGGAAGAGAGAGGAAATGAATGAAGATGAGGTAAATGAAAGACAACGAAGAAGAGGAGAAGGAAGATGAAGAGAAGTAGGAGAAGATGAGGAGGAGAAGGATGATGATAATGAGGAGGAGGATGAAGAGGAAAAGAAGAAATAAATAAAAGGAGGAGCTGAATGAGGGAGAGGTTCACCAGGAGAAGGAGAAGGACGGGAAGGACGAGGAGGAGGAGGAGGAGGAGTAGTAGAGGGGGAGAGGAGGAAAGAGGAGGAGAGGGAGGAGGATATTGCAGACCAACAGTTTGCAATAGAGGGGTTGGGAGAGCGGAGGAGGAGGAGGAGGGAGGAGGAGGAGGGCAACAGAGATTTCAATAGAAGAGGAGACCAGGAAGGTACGAAGGGGAAGAGGAGGAGAAATAGGAGGAGGAGGGATAGGAGGAGGAAGGGAGAAAGACCGAGGAGGAAGAGGAGGAAGAAGAGGAAGAGGAGGAAGATTGTAAATGATAATTTCTGTGGCCGGAGAAGAAGGAAGAATTTTGAATGACAAGATCCCATGGAGTGATGTTAGTTGTGTAATTATATTTGTCAAATATATATATGAATATATGAATAGATAGAATAATTAATTGATTTGTAGAAATAGATAGAAATAGAACAAAAAAATTCCCCGACATTGGTGTAATATTTATTTGATAAAAGAGGGGTATGAATGTATGTATTTATGTATGTATGTGTGTATTTGTATATGTATGTATGTGTGTATGTATGTATATATGTGTGTATGTACCTATGTATGTATGTATGTATACATGCATGTATTTGTATACGTATATATGTATGTATTACATAAAAGGTTTCAATACTTTTAACATTTTGGTAGCATAGTAGTAAGAGTCTAGCCTGACAGCCCAGTAGGACCGCGTTTGATCCCTTGTGACAGTTAGATTAGTTATATACCGTATAAATACGTGTGTATGTGTATGTATATATATATATATATATATATATATATATATATATATATATATATATATATCTCACAAGCGAGTGAATGTTCTAAAGCATTGGTAAGATGAACTGAATATCCCACTATCAAAGAAAAGAAGCTTCTACAAATTTAATTGAAAAAAAAAATCCTTACAATCCCCCTGTGCACGCCTCCGATCCTCTTCTCCCCCATGATACCAACATAATATATTATTACCCTAACGGTATTTAGATATATATATAAATGTCTACCAAAGGTCTGAAGATATTAGCAGTCCAGGCGTCTATAAAATTCCATGCCTCGACTGCTCTAAAGTGTATTGGAGCCAAACAGGAAGGGACCTTCCCACTGGGATCAGGGAGCGTAAAAATTCAACTAAATACGCCTAGGAAAATTCAGCAGTGTTCCTCCAGACTACTGAATTAAAACACCGTATGGACTGGACAAAGCTGATATAATTCACAAATCACACTGTAACTACGGAAAAAAATTGTTGAGTCCTCCCTGATCAAACAAATACCTAATTTTAATACCCCAAAAGGACAATGGTCCCCCGACACTATACCAGTTTGGCCGTCAACAATATTGTACGTAAATTCGTCCGCCCAGACCTAAACCTACCACCTATAGCGCAAACATTTGACCCGAGGTCAGTTTGACCTTGGGGCCACCGTAACTTGGGCTCAAACGGACCACACATTAGCATGTTTGCCTCCCCATGTCCCCTCTATGTATGCCCTCTTAGTATATATAAGTCAACCCACCCTTTGTAAACCACGCTGCAGAGGATCACAGTTTGTGATCGCAATATAAGTATCTCCAAATAACTTTATTTTTTTTCTCAGATAGTGGGATATTCAGTCTATATATATACATACATACACACACACACACACATATATATATATATATATATATATATATATATATATGTATGTATGTATGTATGTATGCGTATATGTATGTATGTATATAACAGTCCTAACCGGTATATGTCCAGAATGCCACACAGCAACGGAATAAAATTCGCCTGAAGATGTCAAGAATAAAACTTCTTAATGTAGGCATAGATGACTGGATGAAACAGGATCAGACCAGCAATAGGCATTATCACACTGGGCTATTTTCCCTCCAACCTCCGATTAATTGGCGGTAGTGCCCACCTCCAGTTCTTTTCCGCCGTAAAATCACTATGGTAAACTTTTTTTTTTTTTTTTTTTTGCTGAAGGAAAATTATCTTCCTCCAGCATATCTTCCTCCAACAGTCGTAGAAAGTAACCCAATGCGATAACGCCATAAACCGGACTAAATCGGAACAGACCGGGTTAGACCAAACTAAACCGGACTAGACCGGAACATAACGGGTTAGACCAAACCAAAACGGAAGAGACCAGGTTAGACCAAGATAAACCGGAATAGAACGGAACAGACCGAGATAGACCAAAACTAAACCGGACTAGACGGCAACAGACCCGGTTAAACCAAACTCAACCAGACTAGACCGGAACAGACCGAGATAGACCAAGCTAAACTGGACTTGTCCGGAACAGACCAGGTTAGACCAAGCTAAACTAGACTAGACCGGAACAGACCAAGATAAACCGGACTAGACCGGAACAGACCGGGTTAGACCAAACTAAATTGGTCTAGACCGAAATAGACCAAACTAAACCGGACTAGACCGAGACAGACCGGCTCAGACCAAACCAAACCGGAACAGACCGAGTTAGACCAAACTCAACCGGACTATATCAGACCAAATCAAACCGGGCTAGAGCCCCGCGTCGTGGGAAGGCCGGTAATGAGTGGATTCAGACCGGAGCAGACCGAGTGAGCGAATATTCAACCTCATGCATGGATGGAGCACTGTGGGACTCGAACCTGAATCTATTGAAAGGTAAGCTCGTTCGCTCGCGCGCTTGCATGTGGTTCCCATAACGACCAATTAACCTCATTAAGGGCAATGACTGGTGACCCTAATTGTAGCATTATTTTGATTGAATTAATAACGAATGATTTCATTTATTCTGAACGCAATGACTCTGTGGCTCATCCCATCGCCCTGGCGTGCCTGTTAACCCTCGGTGTGGTTTTATGATGTAATGTATTTATTTTTTTATTTTATTTTATTTATTTTTTTTATTCATTATGCACACAGGTATATGCGGGATTAAACGAGTTTGTCTAGTGTAGGCCTTATGGTCTCTTGCAGTCTTCTTCGTTTTTGTGTTCTTATACGTGTGTTTATAGCTATGTATAAATATATAAATGTGTGTGTGTGTGTATGTGTGTGTGTGTGTGTGTGTGTGTGTGTGTGTGTGTGTGTGTGTGTGTGTGTGTGTGTGTGTGCATACGCCTACTAGGAACCATTGTCTGCGCGCACACGCACACGTATATACGCTTGTACACATGCGCGTACACACACGCACATACACACACGCCCACATACAGACACACACACGCACACACACACAAACACACACACACACACACACACACACACACACACACACACACACACACACACACACACACACACACACCGACTCGGTGGTACCGTTGGTAGAGCGCTGAACTGGGAAGCAGAAGTGCTCCCAGTAGCCAGTTCGAATCCTGCCCAGGGCCGAAATTATTTCGGTATCGCTGTGCCTCGGGTCGTTACTCTGACTCTCGTGGGCGGGGAGTTGGGTGTGTGTGTGTGTGTGCAAGGTCATAGCATTACCCATAGATCGGACCTACGAGCTCTGAGCTCTCTTCCAGGAGGGAAATAGCTGTCGATCACGAGTCCAACACGTGATCCAAAGACCAAGTGAATACACACAAACACACACACAAACACACACACACACACACACACGGCTCGACGGCGCAGTGGTATCGTTCATAACCGCTGCTACAGCGGTCCGAGTCGAATCTCGCCCAGGGATGAAATGATTTCAATATCGCTGCGCTGCGAATCGTTACTCCAACTCTCATGGGCGGGGAGTTGGGTGTGTGTATTACCTATAGATCGGTCATATATGAGATCAGAGCTCTCTTCCGGGAGGGTAATAGCTGTTGATCACGAGTCCAACACGTGATCCAAGACCATGGCGAATCACACAGATGCACTTAGATGCTTAATAGCATATTTTTCTGCCGCCAGGAGATTTTATTCAGCTAAGAGTCACCACTAGCAATTTCACTAAGAAAACCTTCAGCAAAAAAAGTTCCACTTAAGGGGTTATCACATTGGGCTATTTTTCCTTCAACCCTCAATCAATCGGCGGTATCGTCCACCTCCATCACTTTCTCCACCATGGAATCACTATAAACTATTTTGTTTTCTTAACCATTTACATGGAATGTCATTTGGTCTGTTGGAGGAAAATTATCTTCCTCCAGTATATCAGATGCCTTCCCGAAAACTACGGGCTGCAAATCTGCCTCGACAGTCGAAGGAAAATTATCTCAGTGTGATAGCCTAGCAACACCAGTAGCATAAGCTAGTCATTATAGAAAATCTAGAAAAATAACAAAACATTAGAATTATCTCAGTTGTCTTCACCCTTTACTAGAAACCAGCCTACTTAGTTTTTTTTTATGCTAGAAAAGCGAGCTCTGCTAAGCGAGCGATTTTATGCCATCGGCAGGTTGCTGATTTAGCATTATGATGCTATTGTCGATCATACCATCGAATCATTATGTCATAATTCTTCTTATACGATCTAATTTCTGTAATGCGGTTCTTCCTGTTATTATTTAATTATCGTTTTTCTTAATTATCCACGCTATAAGGTAATACCATTCTTTCTTTTGTGTGTGTGTGAGTGTATGTATGTGTGTCTATGACTGTTTTCATGTATGCATGATTGTAAATAATATGCATGCAAGTCTGTATGATGTACCTTTGTTTGAATTTATGAATGCATGTATGCAAGTATGTATGTATGTATGTATATATGTTATATGTATGTATGTATGGGTTTAGTATATACGTCCATTATATATGAGCTGTTGATCTTTGAATGTCTATGTAAGCCGATTGTCTTTAAGTGTTGGATTGTGACTAAAACACCTAAAAGTACATACATACATATACCAAGGCTTTTTCCTCCTTACAAGGGAGGTAGCCAAAAAGGAAAAGGCATAAAATCATTCCCACCCATTCCATCCCTAATACGCTTCACACCCCTCCACCCTCCCTCTTATCTTAGCACCTCCTGGATGACGGGTCATCCCTGCACCTTGTCCACTGCCCTGGGTCAGAAGCAGTGCCGCAAGACACAGCACATCCACAGCAAGGCCGCTTCATTAAATCGGCGACCTCCCCTCTCCATCCCCCCATGCATAGAAGGTGAAGACGGGGAGAAATCCCTTCGGGCTGCGTCAAATTTTGCTCACACATATTACCTCACCCCCCTATCCCCCCGCCCATTCCACCTCATGCATCACAACATCATCCATATACAACCATTCTCCATTCACCCCTGTCTTCTGTCCTCTCCCGTCCTTCCTCAACAGACATTCCCCTCTTCCCCAAAGCCCCCTTCACCCCATCCATCCACCTCATCCTAGGACGTACCCTCATGTTCACTCCCTCCACATCTGCCTTCCATACCTCTTTTACTAGGAATTTGAGAGCCTACTGGGATTAATTTGAAAGTCATTTGTCAGATTATAATTACAAAGGATTACAAAGGAGGAGCATGCCGACAGGAGACTTTTGGGTCCATAGCTAGGTTGGATGCAGAAAAATTGTAATAGTGATAAATAAAAGAAAAATAAATAAGAATGATAAGATTATAAATGATATTGATAATGATTAAAACTTAGTGAATAACATAGTTGCCATATTTTTTCCCGAATGTATGTCAGTCGTATGAATATTTTTCTAGATCACATTTTGCAGCTAGAGTCTATGAATACTAGATAAATAAAAGTAATTTATGCATTTCTGTTGTCATGTATGAGAAAAATTAATATATTGGATATATTAGAATCAAGATACTTCAAAAATAAATCAAAATATCTCGTTCTTTTTTCAATCCCTCCTTGAAATCATCAATATAATTTTATCATCACATTTCGTTTTTTGAAGTATAAATTTATTGTACATCCACTTACAAATACATATTTTCATATATCGTTTCTATCCCTGTATGGATTATGGATTGCATAAAACTGTATATTTCTCTTGCTGCAGCACTTTTGATCGAGGCAGCGGGCGGGAGACTGGGATGGTCCTCCAACCTCAAGGAGCTCATATGAAAGGGAAAACAAACGGGGTAAGGTTTAGTGCGTGACCTGGCTGGCTACCCCTCTTATAAAGGGGAAAAAACCTTTTGGTATATAGATGTATGTATATAGATACCAAAGAAAGATTCAGCACTCACATACACACACACACACACACACACACACACACACACACACACACACACACACACACACACACACACACACACACACACACACACACCGACTCGATGGCGCGGTGGTAGAGTTCCCGGCTGCCACTACGGCAGTCCAGGTTCAAATCTCCCCCAAGGCTGAAATAATTTCAGTATCGATGCGCTGCGAGTCGTTACTCTAACTCTCGTGGGGGGGCAGTTAGGTGTGTTTGTGTGCGTGTAAGGTCACAGCATTACTCATAGATCGGTCATATATGAGCTCTGAGCTCTCTTACGAGAAGGAAATAGCTGTCGATCACGAGTCCAACACGTGATCCAAGACCATGGTGAATCAATCACACACACACACACACACACACACACACACACACACACACACACACACACACACACACACACACACACACACACACACACACACACACACACACACACACACACACACACACACACTTATTAACGTTTCCATACCAATTCCGAACCTTAATAACAGTTATCTGATGGTCAGGGCTTCTGAGCTAAGAAAGCTTCTCTTTGTAATTTGATTTTTTTTTTCTTTTAACTTCGTCATCTTCATTTCAATTTTCTCTCCCTCCGTCACTCTCTGCTCTTTCTCTCTTTTCTCTTTTTTCCTCTCTTCTTTCTTCGGCCCCACACCCCAACCTTCTTCCTTCTCTTTATCTCTTCTGATACTTCTCCCAATACTCCATTTCTCCCTTCCCTCTCCTCCTCCTCTTCCTCCTCCTCTTCCTCCTCCTCTTCCTCCTCCTCATTTCCACTCCCTTCCGGTCTCCTCCACTCCCTTAGGCCTTCCTCACGTCGGCTCCACCCCCTTCCCCTCCAATGCCCTCCACTCCCTCCTCCTCCTCCTCCTCATCCTCTCCCCCATTCCCCTCCTCTTCCTCTTCCACTCTTCCATTACGCTCCATTTCGAAACACCATTACAGGTCGTTATGTACCTTTGATATGGTTAAAGGACAATTCCCTTCCTCTTCCTGCTCCTCTTCCTCCTCCTCCTCCTACTCCTCCTCCCCTCTTCCTCCTCCTCCTCCCCTCCTCCTCCTCCTCCTTCTCCCCCTCCCCTTCCTCTTCCTCTCTTCATTCTCCTCTTGCCCTTCTCTCTTCCTCGTCCTCCTCCTCCTCCTACTTCTTCTTCTTCATCTCCCCGCCTATCTCTATTTTCCATCTACTCCTTCACGTCAGCCTCTTCTCAATTCACCATGTCCTCTTCCTCGTCCTCCTCCTTCTTCTCCTCCTCCTCTTCCTCCTCTTTCTCCTCCTCCTTCTTCCTATCTACGTCTATCCCATTCTCCTCTCCATCTTCCATCTCCTCCTTCCCGTCATCCTCTTCTTAATTCACCATATCCTCTTCCTCGTCCTCCTCCTCGTCCTCCTCCACCTCCTCCTCCTCCTCCTCCTCCACCTCCTCTTCTTCTTTCTTCTTCTATCTCATTCGTCTTTTTCCGCTCCTTTTCTTTCTCTTCCTCCTCCTCCTCCTCCTCCTCCTCCCTCTCATTGTTTTGTCTTCATTTCCTTCTTTTCTTTCTCTTCCTCTTTTGTTTTTGCTTCTGCTTTTCCATCTTCTTTTACTCCTCCTCTTCCTCCTCTTCCTTTTTGTCTTCTCCCACTCCTCTTTTTATCTTCTTTGTATCTTTACCTATCCCCTCCCCTTCTCTTTTCCATTCTTGTTTTCCTTTCCTTTCTCTCTTTCTCTTTTTCTTCCCATTTTTTACCTTAATTCACCACAAGAGACGTCACCCTCTTCCCCTTCCTTCCTCCTTCCTCCTTCCTCCTTCCTCCTTCCGTCGCCCTTTGTTTCCAGCCTTCCTCCTTTTTTCATCTTCCCTCTTCCTCCTTCCTCCAGCCCAAGTGCCATTCCAAAGACCTCACTATCCTCTCCATTCGTTTTTCCTCCTCTTCCTCACCTACCTCCTCCTCCACCTCTTCCTCCTTGTTCTCCCCTCCTCCTCTTCCTCCTCCTCCTCCACCTCCTCCTCCTCCTCCTCCTCCTCCTCTTCCTCCTTCCTCTTCTTCTCCTCTTCCCTCTCCTTCTCCTTCTCCTTCTCTTCCTCCCCCCTCCTACTCCTCGTCGTTCTTTTATTCCTTTTCAATCCTTCTCCTCTTTCTCCTCTTCGACCTTAACCTCCTCTTCCTCCTCCTCCTGCTCCTCCTCGTCCTCCTCCTCCCTCCTCCTCGTTCTCTTATTCCTCTTCATCCTTCTCCTCTTCGACTTTAATCTCCTTCTCTTCCTTCTCCTCCTCCTCCTCCTCCCCTCCTCCTCCTCCCCTCCTCCTCCTCCCCTCCTCCCCCTCCCGTCCTCCTCCTCGCTCTCTTATTCCTTTTCATCCTTCTCCTCTTCCTCCCCTTCGACCTTAATCTCCTTCCCTTCCTCCATCTCTTCCTCTTGTTCCTCTTCCTTCTTTTCTTCTCTACATGAGCACAAATATATTATTGATGAATTGAGTAGAAAATAAAAATAAATATACATACTATTCCATGCCCTCTCCTTATAAATGATAATTAATACATAAATGAATTGATAAAACGAAAAAAAGAATTAAATTCTCTTCAGGAACCTTTGTGGTCTCGGAGTTCATCGCAGACGAAGAGTCTGCCGAAGTGAAGTCCGAAGAGTAAAGGGAGTATCACACTGGGCTATTTTTCCTTCAACATCCTACCTCCAGCCTCCATTTCAGTAACTAGAATATGACTTTGCTTACAGGAATCTAGACTTCTCTGAGAACGTTTCAACCGTATGTCTAACTTTCGGATAGATTCGCAATATTTTAGTTCATCTTTCGGAAGGATGAATTTGATATTTGGAGATTTGAAATTTAAAATATCTTGACCGAAGTCGTTTTTTACTCAAACAAAATCAACGATTGCCGCTGGCGAAACCCCGGAGAGCTCAGTGTGATAACCACGAAAGGTTGCCATGGCAACATATCTGAAACCAAAAATCGATGATGACGTCATTCTTGGTTGATGCGGATTCTTGCGGAAGTGGTCATTTGTCCCAACGAAGACTCGCGAGACTCGCGAGACTCTTTTGTCATTTCGAACCCGATTCTTCGGGTCGATTGGCGGTCTGGTGCTCCTCCGCAGGGGATCTGCCAGCAAAGTAAGGAGCTTCGGTGTTATAATGAAGAGATGAAGAGTAATCGCTGCTGATTGTGCGCCGTCGCCCGCTCGGGAGAGTTCACTAAAAGGTCTCAGTGGGTTTCAGTCCACCTGAAGACCTCCGGAAGGACTTCGAGAGAGTTCCCCTAGTTTTCTTCTTCTTTTTCTTCTTCTTCTTCTTCTTCTTCTTCTTCTCCTTCTTCTTCTTCTTCTTCTTCTTCTTCTTCTTCTTCTTCTTCTTCTTCTTCTTCTTCTTCTTCTTCTTCTTCTTCTTCTTCTTCTTCTTCTTCTTTTTTTCTCTTTCTTCTTCTTTTTCTTCTTCTTCCCCTTTTTCTTCTTCTTCTTCTTTTTCTTCCCTCTTTCTCTTTTCTTCTCCTTCTTCTTCTTCTTCTTCTTCTTTTCTTGTTGTTGTTGTTGTTCTTCTTCTTCTTTTTCTTCTTCCACTTTTTCTTCTTGTTCTTGTTCTTCTTCTTCTTCTTCTTCTTCTTCTTCTTTCTTTTTTCTTTTTCTTTAAGTGGTGTTAGTAGTGCTGATGGTAGTGATATTGGTAGTGGTGGTGGTGGTTGTGGTGATCGTGGTGAGTCCGAAAGCTTTGATTGACTTGACCTTGCTCTCGAAGTCGAAATCGGAGAACCCAAGTTCGTCTTGGGTGACAGGTCGATCCAGGAGGTTGTAGCTGTCGTGTGTGTGTGTGTGTGTGTGTGTGTGTGTGTGTGTGTGTGTGTGTGTGTCTGTATAGTAAGTCCCAGGCCTAAACATCGGATAATAAAGCTTACACATCGAGCCTATGATATATATACATATGATACACACACACACACACACACACACACACACACACACACACACACACACACACACACACACACACACACACATGTGTAAGGTCACAGCATTACCCATAGATCGGACCTACGAGCTCTGCTCTCTTCCAGGAGGGAAATAGCTGTCGATCACGAGTCCAACACGTGATCCAAAGACCAAATGAAAGACCAAGTGAATACGCACACGTACACACATACACACACACACACACACACACACACACACACACACACACACACACACACACACACACATATATATATATATATATATATATATATATATATATATATATATATATAAATATGTATATATATACATACCTGATGTGAATCACTAGTGACAGCGAATATCATACAAATAATTTCCGACAGTCGCCCCAGGATTCGAACTGAGGTCTCACTCGATGCCAAACCAACACCTTTCCCACGGCTCAGTCGGTAAGGTGTTGATTTGGTATCGAGTGAGACCTTAGTTCGAATCCCGGGACGAACGTCGGAAATTATATATATATATATATATATGTGTATATATATATATACATAAACATATAAATATATATATATATATATATATATATATATATATATATATATACATATGCAATAAAAACACTAAGAGCGTGTGTTCACAAAGTGGTAAGTAACCACTAGGAAAAGTAAACTAACGAAGCAGAGCGCTTTCGTATAATTACATCTTCAGTGCTGATACAGCGTATCTACACTGAATATGTAATTATACGAAAGTGCTCTGCTTCGTTAGTTTACTTTTCCTAGTGGTTACTTACGCATATATATATATATATATATATATATATATATATATATATATATATATATATATATATATATATATATACGATAATTTTAATGACAGGAGCATGATGGATGAGCAGTAGATTCGAGTCCCACATGCGGTTGTCATAAAAATGATCAGATTAATGTCACTGTCACCAGCAAATTTCTCTCGTACACACACACACACACACACACACACACACACACACACACACACACACACACACACACACACATGTATATATATATATACAATATATATATATATATATATATTTATATGTGTGTGTGTACACTATAATGTGTGTGTGTGTGTGTGTGTGTGTGTGTGTGTGTGTGTGTGTGTGTACAATTCATGTACATTCACCTTTGAAACCAAAGACGCTCATAGAAGCACAACAAAGAGTCAGATATGAAACAAATGGAATATGAAAGAGTTTACGATGACATCACCGACGGCTCACCGACCGAAGCTTCTGAGACACGCCAGAGAGCCTTTTGGCCGAGCGGAAGACCACGGAATGACAAAAGAAGCCATTTCCAGAAGGCAGACTCCTTCCATTAGTAAATTTTGATGCTGACCATGAGGTCTGGAAAGGGAAGTAAATCCAAAACCCCGAGGAGAACAGCAGCGGGGGCCGGTTGACCATGGAAGGAAGCCTAAGTCCAGAGGCAGAAAGAAGAAGGCTTGCTCTACACGGCTTCCGGAGTCGAGTAAAAGAGGTATTTCCGCGAAAGAGGAGGGGGAGGAGGAAGAGGTGGAAGGAGGGGAGATGGGAGGAGGAGAAAGATGTGGGAGATGGAGGAGGTGAGATGGGAGGAGGAGGAGGAAGAAGTGGGAGGTGGGAGGAGGGGAGATGGGAAGAGGAGGAGGAAGAGGTAGTAGATGGGAGGAGGGGAGGTGGGAGGAGGGGAGATGGGAGGAGGAGGAGAAAGAGGTGGGAGGTGGAGGAGGTGAGATGGGAGGAAGAGAAGGAAGAGGTGGGAGGAGGGGAGATGGGAGGAAGAGGAGGAAGAGGTGGGAGGTGGGAGGAGGGGAGATGGGAAGAGGAGGAGGAAGAAGTGGGAGGTGAAAGGAGGGGGGTGGGAGGAGGGGAGGTGGGAGGAGGAGGAGGAAGAGATGGTAGGAGGAGGGAAGATGGGAGGAGGAGGAGGAAGAGGTGGGAGGTTGGAAGAGGAGAGATGGGAGGAGGAGGAAAAGGTGGAAGGTGGGAGAAGTGGAGATGGGAGGAGGAAGATTGAGGAGTAGGAGGAGGAAAGAGGAGGACGAGAAAGAAGGATGATGATGAGGAGGAATAGTATAACAATGATTAGAGGGAATAGAAGAATATTAGATATTCTACTATTCCCTTTGATCGGATATATTATATACATATATATATATATATATATACATTTGTATATATATGCATATATATAAATATATATATATATACATACATATATATATATATATATATATAATATAAATATATATATATATATATATATATATAAATATATATATATATATATGATTATATAATAGGCTTACGCCTTTCACAATCCGTGCTTAGCTTGAAACCAGTCAAAGGTGGCGAGGATGCCTCTCTGTTTCTGGAAGCTTCATTTGAAGGAGTGCCTGTTGTCTCTGCGTCATTTTTACTAAAAAATCCTGAGATGGAGAAAAAGCAAAATAAAGAGAGGAGAGAGATAAGACAAAGAGAGGAGAGAGAAAAGGAAAAGAAGGTCGAGGAGGACTAGGAGGAGGGTGAGGAGGAGAAGGAGGAGGAGGAGGAGGAGGAGACGAGAGATAAGGACAAGTAAGTAAATGAGGAATGTAAGAAGTGAGAGGAGGAGGAAAAGGAGGAGTAGGAGTGAAAGAAGGAGTAGGAGGAGGAGAAGGAGGAGTAGGAGGAGGAGAAGGGGAAGTAGGAGGAGGAGAAGGAGGAGGAGTAGGAAGAGGAGAAGGAGGAGGAGAAGGAGGAGTAGGAGGAAGAAGGAGAAGTAGGAGGAGGAAATAAAACGACGAGGACCAGAAGGAGGAAAGAAAGATAAGAATTGGTAAGATCCATAAATGAGAATGACGCCAAAGATAAGGAGGAAGGAACCTGAAGAAGAGTTGAATAAGGAGATTTCACGACATTTGAAGGACGATAGAGGACGAGTAAGAAAGAGGAAGGAGTAGAAGGAAGAGGCATGGAAGGAAGAGGAGTGGAGGGAGGAAGAGAAGGAAGAAGAGGAAATGAGGAAGTGGTAGAGGGTTAGGTGGTAGAAATAGACAGGATGATGTGTGATTATTGACGGTGATGGTGGTGGAAAAGAAAGTTGAAAAGGAGGAGGAGGAGGAGAAGGAGGAGGAAGAGGAGGAGGAGGAATAGGAATAGAAGAAGGAGAAGATTTAGTCGGATGCGGCCCAACAGATGTGGTGGAGTTTGTAGACATATTCATGTTGGTTCTAGAGATGATACCTGTGTGGTGGTGGTGGTGTTAATGGTGGTAGAGGTAATATATATATATTTTCTTTCTTTCTATCTTTCTTTCTATATTTCTGTCTTTTTTTCTTTACGTCGTACTATTTTAGAGACGCTGCCAAAGGATCCGATTGACAAAAAAAAAAAAAAAAAAAAAAAAAAAAAAAAAAAAAAAAAAAAAAAAAAAAAAAAAAAAAAGTGGCTCGTGGTCTCAAACCTAAGCCCACGTTTTCCAAAACGGATCGTTCACTTGTTAGTCAAAGAACGTTTGTCCGGACGAAATAAAAAGAAACGAGTGAAGGATTACGACACGAAGACCTCGGGGGTACTGGATTTTTTTTTTTTTTTTTTTTTTTTTTTTTTTTGACACCGATTAAGTCTTTGGTAGAGAAAACGTTCAGATGAACAAACGCCCGAAGGCTCAAACGTTCAGTCAAAATAACGTTTCAAAGGAACAGGATCGCGGGAACAAACGTTTAGGGAACAGATATTTGGGTACTGTTCACACTAGCGGTCTCAACCGCGGCGGTTCAGTTACAGTATTAGTCAGTGGAGGCGTTCACACACAACCGCACAGTTTTTCCTTAACTCTGTGTTACCACCGCGGTTTCCGCTAGTGTAAAGAGGACCCAACAAAAAGGAGTAACAAATGTTCATGGAAAAAAAGCATTATACGTTTGATGCAAAAAAAAAAAGAAAAAAAAGAAAGAAAAAAAAACTCAGATAATTAAATTATAAGAGCAATAAAGGTAATCCTCAGCGTGAGTGGATAAATGAAAGAGAGAGAGAGAGAGAGAGAGAGAGAGAGAGAGAGAGAGAGAGAGAGAGAAAAGAAACGAAATCCAAATTTAATTCACGAAAGACCCTCCACAAAGAATGGCCTAATTTGGACAAATATTTATAAGGACGAAAGGGAAAAAAAAAAGGGAGTTTCCGTATTCAAAAAAAGAGCGAGAAAAAAGAGCGAAAAAAAGGCGTCAAAAAAGAGCATCCCGAACGTTCCAGTTATCCCGCACGAGCGAGGTCTTTGAAATTCCTCTTGCAGAAAATACCGAAGAAAAAAAAAAAAAAAAAAGGGAAAAACGTATAATCAGATCTACCGAGAGACTGCTACTGCATCTTTGAGTAGGTAAAAATCAAAAAAGGAAAAGGGCATTTCTTCTTTGAGAGGAATTATATAGAGAACTCAATAACCTGCACAAGTAAAGATTTATGTTTCAAGATGCCAAAGTTTCCACATAATAGATGTGTGTGTGTGTGTGTGTGTGTGTGTGTGTGTGTGTGTGTGTGTGTGTGTGTGTGTGTGTGTGTGTGTGTGTTTGTGTGTGTGTGTGTTCGTTTGTGTGTGTGTATGTGTGTGTGTTTGTGTGCGTGTATGTGTATTTGTGTATATATATAGATATGATATACATATACATATAAACATATGTATATATATATATAGATAGATAGATAGATAGATATAGACACAGATGTAGATATAGATGTACACACACATACACACGTACATACATACATACATACATACATACATACATACATACGTACGTACATACATACATACATACATACATACATACATACACACATGCATACATACATACACATACATACATAAACTGTTAGTCTGTCATCACTTTCATCATACTTTCTTGGGCAGTCTTCAAAGACTCCACAAGACCAACAGATTCTTTGTCCATAGCATGAGAGCCTTCACCTCCATCCCTCCATCACTCCATCCACTCCATCCACTCCATCCACTCCTCTTGTGGCACTCCACTCCTTCCCTCCACTTTCCTCTCAAATCTCCAACCTTTTTCCTTTCACCTCCAGATACTCGTCTTTGTTGACCGTGTCCTCCTCTTTCTTTATCTTCTTATTCTTATTCTTCCTCTTTATATTCTTCTTTTAATTTGTCTTCTTCTTTTTTATTCTTCTTCTTTTTATTCTTCTTTTTTCTTCTTCTTACTCTTCTCCTTTTTTCTTCCTTTTCTTTTTCTTCTTCTTTTTCTTCCTTTTATTCTTCTTCCTCTTCTTTTTCTTCTTCTTCTTCTTCTTCGTTTTCTTCGTCTTCATTTCCTTCTTCTTTTTCTTCTTCTTCTTTTTCTTCTTCTTTTTTTTCTTCTTCCTCTTTTTTTCTTCCTCTTCTTCATCTTCTTCTTCTCCTTCTCCCTCTTCTTTGTCTTCTTCTTCTTCTCCTCCTTTTTCTTCTTCTTCTCCTTTTTCTTCTTCTTTTTATTATTATTATTATTATTTATTTTGTATTTCTTATTATTATTATTATTATTGTATATTTTTACTTATACATTCTCAAAGAGGAATGTTAATTGTTTTTCAATCCTACTATTAAATTCTCCTCTATGACCATAACTCCTACACACACACACACACACGCACACACAAACACACACACACACACACACACACACACATATATATATATATGTATATATATATATATATTGTTATATCTATGTGATGTGCACATCCCATATAGGTAAATAGTTATTATTATTTGCGTGAAAATGCCATATTTCGGATGCTACGTATATTTATACTAAAACTATGGGTGACATCTTGGTTAATTATGGCCAAAGCCTATGTCACCGTAAGGTATTATTTTCTTTACATGAGCCTGTACTGTATCATCCCTATTTGTTACTGTGAATTATTATGTTCGTTCATAAGAATATTGTATTTGCGTTTCAAGTGTCCATTGCGCATACGCCTTTGCTACACAAGTCTAGTTACGTCATAGGTAGTGACGTAGGAACATTTCATTTGTATTTCCCGCGCAAGCAGACCACGGGCTAGATTCAATAGGAAAGAAGCCCGTGTAATAATGTAGGCTCGTCATGCTAGGTAAAAACCTGACCCTTTGTATTATCCAATGAGCTAACCCCATCACGCGAGGAGGAACGAGTCTTTTGTAGTAACCAATGAGCTGTGAGTTTGCCTTCGGGCACCTGCCCAGAGCTATCCAACTTGTCAGATTCTTAAAAGCCTGCATTGAGGTTAGTACCCGTTCCCCTCAGTCTCGTAGCATTGACCCAAATTAATTAGGATTTAGTTTTATAGTGCCCCTTTTATTAATCTCCGCGGAGTGATGTAGTATTGGGATTTAGGATTAGCTTAGGATTTCAGAAATGCTTAGTAAACTGTGAGCCGGTCTTGCGTTCGTTCAGTCCTGTTAAGATTTTCGAACTTGAATGTTTTCGTGATTCATGTTAATTAGAGGTCGGATGCGCACCGTCACGTATTGTCATGTTTGTGTTTAATTGTACCCATGTGTCGTGTGTGATACTTCGTTTTCATATCACATTCACTTTGTATTAATTTTCGTGTGATTTCTAAATTTATTTGATTATATTTTTTAAAGTTGAGTTAAATAGTTTTATCTTCCCCGTGTCCTCACGGCGGGGTGGCGACCTTGATCCGTTGTCTTGGTTGTTTGAACCCAGTAATACAGGAGGTGCTAAGAAGAGAGGGAGGGAGGAGGGGTGTGGAGTGTATTCAGGGATGGAATGGGTGGGAGTGATTTTATGCTTTTTCCTTTTTGGCTACCCCCCTTGTAAGGGGGAAAAAGCCTTGTATATGTATGTATGTAATACACATAGGGTCTAAGGGTTTCTATTGCGTAACAGTAGTGTAATTTATTTTCTTGATGTTACGAGCCCCTGAGCCGGTGGACCTTTTGGTATTTTAGA
>NW_027467761.1:528751-536251 GCF_046742065.1 Oratosquilla oratoria | reverse complement strand
ATATGGATGATGTTGTGATGCATGAGGTGGAATGGGTGGGGGGATGGGGGGTGAGGTAGTATGTGTGAGAAAAATTTGACGCAGCCCGAAGGAATTTCTCCCCGTCTTCTCCTTTTCTGCATGAGGGGACGGAGAGGGGAGGGTCGCCGATTTAATGAAGCGTCCTTGCTGTGGATGTGCTGTGTCCTGCGACACTGCCTCTGATCCAGGGCAGTGGACAAGATACAGGGATGACCCGTCATCCAGGAGGTGCCAAGATAAGAGGGAGTGTAGAGGGTGGAGGGGAGTGGAGTGTATTGGGGATGGAGTGGGTGGGAATGGTCTTTATGCCATTTGATTTTTGACTACCTCCCTTGTAAGGGAAAAAAGCCTTTGGTGTATGTATGTATTATTATTATTATCATCATCATCATCATCATCATCATCATCATCATCATCATCATCATCATCATCATCATCATCATTATTATTATTGTTATTATCATTATTATTATTGTTATTATCATTATTACTATTATTATTTTTATTATAATTATCAATATTATTGTCAATATTATTATCATTATTATTATTATTATTGTCATTACTATTTTCATTATTATTATTATTATTATTATCATTATTGTCATTATTATCATTATTATTATTATTGTTATTATTATTGTTATTATTATTATCATTATTATAATTATTGTCATTATTATTATCATTGTTATTATTATTGTTATTATTATTATTATTATTATTATTATTATTAATATTATCATTGTTATTATTATTGTTATTATTGTTGTTATTATTGTCGTTATTATTGTTATTAATATTATTATTATTATTATTATTATTATTATTATTATTATCATTATCATTGTTATTATTGTTATTATTATTTTTATTATTGTGTTGTTATTATTGTTTTGTTTTTTGTTTTTTATCTACTGCGAGGCGGCTCTATTTCCATAGGAACACAATACTGTAATAAAAAGAGTTACATTTGTATTAATTTTGATATACTCTAATACGTTTTCTCAAAATTTTTCCCATGGCTAAATGTTTTATTTGGCAGAGGCTAGGGCCATATGTTGAGGATGTCAAACAGAATAATGCGACACAGTTTTAGATCAAATATTGTAAATCACAATCAGACTAAAGGACAGAGTCTGAGGAAAATTACTCAAAATATTCCCGTAAGCTGAAAATGGAAATCTATGTATATATATACTAAGAGTTTTTCCCCCCTATGAGGAAGGTAGCCAAGTCAGAGGTACTTACCCCATTCCCACCAGTTTCACCCCCCTCCCATTTCAGCTCCTCGTGGCTGTCGGGTCATCCCTGCATCCGCGAACTGCCCTGGGTCAAACGCAATGCAGCAAGACACAGTACATCCACAGCAAGGCCGCTTCACTTAATCGGCGACCCCCGTCCTCTCCTTCCCCTCATGCAGAACAAGAGAATAAAGAAAATAGAAATAATAATGATAATTCTTAGCTTAATATTCACTCGCAAGAGACCCTCAACCCTACAGTATCTGGCAACGATCCTCAAGCTGTTCCATAAATGCCTCAGGGAAGAAAGCCTGGATCATTGTTTGTATTGTATTGCTGTGGGTCTTGTATGTCACGAAGTATATTGTGGACACGAGAAAGGAGCGGAAATGAAACTATGCAAGGAAGGTAGCTAGAAGGGGGAATGGGTGATTGAGGAAATGTATTATAGTTGTTATCACACTGGGCCTCCAGCTCTGAATGTTGAGAGAATTCGTTAGGGTTTTAAAACGACTTTTTTGGTTACGATATTTTATTTTCAAATCTCCAAATATCAAATTATCTTTCCGTTATATATATATATATATCAAAGCTAAATGATGAACTAAAAGATTGTAAACCTATATGAATATGAGACATAAGTTTGAAATGTTGTTAGAGTGTACCGAGTGGCTACAAGAAATGAAAGTCAAATAGTGGGAAGTACACTGTAATCTCTGATACCACTGACAACTAATGCGTGTGTATACAAAGAGAGCTGGCTCTGAACTGACGCCAAGCCGCCAATTGCGCCAAAAGACGCGCATCGCATTTGCGATGTCCAATATAATTATAAATATACACAATGATTTCACATAATTACAATAAATAATAAAACAACAAACAACAACACATATGACAATTTTATAAAGAGGGGAAAACATATAATTCCCCAAATAAGCAACACACCAGTACAATGTACAATAACAATGGTATGATATACAATCATACTACGCTAACACAAGAGACGTCTAGATTTCTGTAAGCAAAGTCATATTCTAATTATTCAAATGAAAGTTGGAGGTAGGATGTCGAAGGAAAAATAGCCCAGTGTGATACCCCCTTTACAGAGCGGACTCCTCCATATGGGAAATGTGAGAGAGGGAGGATAGACAGAAAGTTGACGAGATAGAAAAGTTTACAGGAATGGCATGACAATGTTTGACGCAGTTGAGAATGGAAGAGGCCTTTGTTCAGCAGTCAACTCCAAATGGCTCATGGATAGAATGGTTGATTGATTGACTGTGTGTCTATACACTTTTGTGTAATGTACTTTGCGTTTGCAATAGTTGTTTTATACATACATTTTTACATTAGGTCATTAGGTTTGTATATATATTATTTTGTGTGACTATTATGCATTATATTGTATTTCTATATAACTTTATTTTCTATGACTGTTACAGGATGATTATTTTAATGACTACATTCTTTTACATCAGGTCATTAAGTTAGGCTAAGCGGGTTAGGGCGTCCTTACTTGCGGCGAAGGTCGAGGTGAGGGCGGTTCGAATCCTGCCACCAGCGAAGTTGAACCAAGGGCATGGTTAATTAAATTCCACGCTACAAAACCATCTGTGAGGGGCACCGTGCTAGCCTCCCGATAGGGGGGAACGTGTGGCGTTAAACCATATCATCATCATCATCATCATCATCATTAAGTTTGCAGATATATCAGTTTGTATGACTGTATTATGCATTATATTGTATTTCTATATAAGTTTATTTTGTAGATTACTTTAATGACTAATTTTTTTTACATCAGGTCATTAAGTTTGCAGATATAATATTTTGTATGACTGTATTATGCATTAAATTATATTTCTATATAATTTTGTTTTGTAGGACTGTTACAGGATAATCATTTTAATGACTTCGTGTGAGGGAAGTAACGCGCCCCCCGGCGTATGCACCGAGTTGATGATATTTGATGATTAATTTCTTGTATATAGAATATTATATATTCAGTATAAGTATTCTCCACATTTTATGTCATTGCATGATATACATTGTTCAAGTGGATCACAGGCATTAAAAAGGGTGGCGCAAAACTGATTCCAAATATGAAAAATAAATCATATGAAAATCGACTAAAACATATGAATGTTTTTCCTAAAAAAGCGTAGACTCAGAGGTGACTTGATACAGGTCTTTAAAATTCTAAAGGGAATTGACAACATCAAAAGTGACAAAATTTTCACATTGAATGAGAATCAGACAAGAAACAATGGTCTCAAACTGTCCGGAAATAGATTTAATTTGGAAGTGGGTAGAAACAACCTCGCCAACCGTGTAGTTAATGAATGGAATAAACTTCCTGCACAGGTAGTGCAATGTAGTTCAGTTCAAAGCTTTAAGAACCATTTAGATAAACACCTAAGCAAGATGCTGTAATGATTATAATTTATGTTATCTTATTTGTTTTTGTTTTGTTATCGTTTGTCTGTTGGATTCTCATTTATTATTAGTTATATATCTATTTATTATCATTAACTATTTACCTGTTAATTTATTTTTAACTATACCTATGCATTTCTTTATGTATTTTATTTGTTGTTTACATTATTACAGTTTTTATATATCAATTTATTATTATTATGGTTTCTTTCGCATCCGACCTAGATATGGACCAAATGGTCTCCTGTTGGCATGCTCCGTCTTTGTAATCCTTTGTAAATCCTTTGTAATCATATTAAAACAACAGGGCATGACCCGCAGTATTGTATATTAATCAGACTAATTTAGATTTAAGGAGGAAGTAGGGAAGAATTTATTTACCAATAGAGTGGTTAACGAATAGAATAGATTATTAACCATGTAATGCTGAAACTATCGGTTGTTTTAAGAAAAGACTAGACAACTTTATGAATGGAGATGACATGGAACTGCCCAGTGGAGGCCTTATGGTCTGTTAGAATCAACACCGTGTGAGATCGAAACCTTTATTAGTACGACGTTTTGCTTGTTACAGCTTTTTCAAGTACAGACATATGGCAAACACTCTGAGTACATATAGGCCGACGGGGAAGGAACTGGGAGAGGTTATCAGGGAGGGGTGGGTGGTAGGTGGAAGGGAGGAGCGGGGGAGGTGTGAGAAGGGGACGGGTGGGACGGGTGGCGCCTTATGGTCTCTTGTAATCTCCTTCGATATTATCTTATGTTCTTAAAAAAAAAAAAAACTCTAGGTATTATGCTTCTTTTGACCACAGCAACACACCGACCTGTTTGATGGACTTCGTTGAAACATAGGACTAGATGCTCAGACACTTGCAATTCTATATTTGCAACACTACCAACCCCGCCAATATAGTTCATATTGATTTGGTTAAAGTGACGAACTACCCATTCAGAGGTATCTTAGGGCGATGGCTTCTTGTTGAAGACTTTTTGAAGCAGAGAATTAATGTAGGTGCCCTTTCAAATGCACTCGCTTTGCCGACAGGTACCATCGAACCGACTTCACTTCTGACCTCTCCTTCAAGGAGCGAAGCACGAATCTACTCGGGTAAATATATTAATTGATAAATTAATTCATGAAGAAATAAAAGACGTTTGCCGTAAGCCAAAATAAAATATGTAAAGGAGACAGCCACAGTTAACGGATTAATAATGAATAATCATTCATAATTGATATATACATACATATATACACCAAGGGCTTTTTTCCTCCTTACAAGGGAGGTAGCCAAAGTCAAAGGCATAAATCCACTCCCATCCATTTCATCCCCACATACTCCACTCCCATTCATCAACCCTCCCTCCCTCTTTTCTTGGCTCCTGGATAACGGGTCATCCCTGCATATCGCTCACTACCCTGGTCAGAAGCAATGCAGCAAGACACAGCACATCCATAACAACGCCGCCTCATTTAATCAGCGACACCCCTCTCAGTCCCATCATGCAGAAAAAGAGAAGACGGGGAGAGATCCCTTCGGGCCGCGTCAAAATATCATTCACACATACTCCCTCACCCCCATCCCCCATCCACTCCCTCTCATGCATCTCAGCATCATCCATACACAACCGTTCTCCATTCACCCCTATCTTCTGTCTTTTCCCTTCCTTCCTCAACAGACATTCCCCTCTTACCCAATGGTTCTTATAGCCCATCCATCCATCTCATTGTCGGTCGCCCCCTCATGTTCACTCCTACCACCTCTGCCTTCCACACCTCTTTTACTAATCTTTCCTCACTCATTCTTTTCATGTGTCCAAACCATCCCCATACTCTTTCATCAACCTTATCTCCCAACTCCCTTTCTACCTACCGCTCTCCTCCTCACCTCCTCATTTCTCACTCTATCCATTCTATTAACCCCCATCATACTTCTCAGGCATTTCATCTCAAACACATTTAAACCCTTTCTCTCTTCCTCTTTTATGTACCATGTTTCTTTCCCATACAATGCTGTCGGCATAATCATCCCTTCATAAATATCTCCTCTTAACATCCACTCCCAAATGTCTATTTCTTATTACACTTTTTAATCCCCCAAGGCATTTACTTCCTTCTCCATATTCTACATTCTGCCTCCACCCCCATTCCTCTCTTTCATTATAATTAATGAAGTGATAATAAATTAATGATAATCAATTATCAATAAATCATCAATAATGAACTAGATAATCAATAATGAAAACGCATGTGTTACTCCTTGTAACAGATAAAGTTAAGGTCCTCTGGCTGTGAGAGAAGCTTACCTGTGCCCTATGTGCTTGGCAGTCACTGGAAGCCTTTAGGGGGTGGACCTGAGGTCTGTGCAGTATACAAATCAGGAGTAAGATCGAAGTTACTCAAGTTTGTATAAAAAACAATATCTTCAATACAGTGACGCATTCTTCGATTTTGCTCTCCCGAAGAAACAAAAGATGGTCTCGAGTTCGTTGAGTCAACTTTGATACCTTCAATACAGTGACGCATTCTTTGATTTTGCTCTCCCGAAGAACCAAAAGATGGTCTCGAGTTCGTTGAGCCAACTTTAATATCTTCAATACAGTGACGCATTCTTCGATTTTGCTCTCCCGAAGAACCAAAAGATGGTCTCAAGTTCGTTGAGCCAACTTTAATATCTTCAATACAGAGACGCATTTTTCGATTTTGCTCTCCCGAAGAAACAAAAGATGGTCTCGATATCGTTCAGTCAACTTTGATACCTTCAATACAGTGACGCATTCTTCGATTTTGCTCTCCCAAAGAACCAAGAGATGGTCTCGAGATCGTTGAGCCAACTTTGATACCTTAAATACAGTGACGCATTCTTCGGTTTTGCTCTCCCGAAGAACCAAAAGATGGTCTCGAGTTCGTTGAGCCAACTTTAATACCTTCAATACATTAACGCATTCTTTGATTTTTATTCCTCCGAAGAACCAAAAGATCTGACTTCTCAAAATCGAAGTCGAAAACAAATGTTCGTTGAACCATCTTTAGTATATTCAATTCGGTGGCGGATTCTTCGATTTTTACTTCCCCCCAAAGAAAAAAAAAAAAAATTGTCTCATCCTAGATATTGAAGTCGAAGACACAAAGATTTGTTGAACAATCTTTTTTTATATCTTAAATACGGTTACGCATTCTTCTTTTTTTTCTCCTGAAGCTTCTTCGATTTTTACTCCCCCAAAAAACAAAAGGTCTCATCTTAGATATCGAAGTCGAAGACACAAAGATTTGTTGAACCATTTTTGATATTTTAAATAGGGTGACGCATTCTTCGATTTTTTATTCTTCCGAAGAATTAAAATAAAGCCTGAAACTACCGATATCCCTTGTCATCCCGAGTTCACAAGCTTGGCTGAATGAAATCACCTGGCGGCAGACAATAGAATATAACAATGGATGAAAATCGCTGCATGGTAGCCCAGTAGATACCGTGTCGAACTCATGTGCAGATGATCGTGAGTTCGGTTCCCGGGACCCGCTGCGGACTTCCTGTGTTGGTTTACGACACCCTCGGCCAGGCAGGGTGGCGATCCAAATATCGGGCTCAAAAAAAAAAAAAAAAACGGCTAGACGCAACTGACAAGGCTTTGCCCTACCAAGGGTTTCTCACTTTCCACTTTGTGAGAGTGGGATGGTGATTTTATTTATTTATTTATTTAGTTTATTTATTTATTGATTTATTTTCTATTTATTTATTTTCTTTATTTATGTTTTATTTCTTTATTTTTTTTCTATTTTTTGATAGATGAAATGAGTGGG
>NW_027467761.1:511251-523751 GCF_046742065.1 Oratosquilla oratoria | reverse complement strand
AGAGGGGGTGAGAGAGAGGGAGGGGGTAAGGAGAGAGTGAGATGGGGTAGAGAAAGAGAGAGGGGGAGAGAAGGCAGGAGAGGGAGAAAGAGAGAGTGATTGGAAGGCAGTAGAGAGGGAAAGGGAAAGAGAGAGAGGGAAGTTAGAGAGGAGAGAAAGAGAGAGAGGGAGATTAGAGAAGAGAGAAAGAGAGAGAGACAGAAGAGTGGGAGAGAAAGAGGGAGTGAAGGAAGATTGTTCAGATGGAACTCAGGGTTCCACCATGGCTCAATGGTATCGCGCGTGTCTGGTAACCGCGTGAGGATTTCAGACGTATAGTCGAATCCTGGTCACGGCACAGAGGTTAGGAAGAGCATCTATTCTGGGATAATGGCCCTCAACCACTACTCACCTAGGTGACCTGAGGTGACCTAGGCATCACTGCATCAACGGCCTCCGGGTATTGTCAATGCAGTGGCATATTCTGGGCACTGCCTCTTGCGTTCATGTCTGAACTGTTCTGGACTATATGCAAGACTGAGGTCCAGGAGAATACCAACCCCGCAAAAAAAAAGTACCAAGACAAAAAAAAAGCACCAAGACAAAAAAAAAGTACCAAGACAAAAAAAAAGAAAGAAAGAAAAAAAAAAGTACAAAGACAAAAAAAAGAGTACCAAGACCAAAAAAGAGTGCCAAGAAAAAAGTACTAAGACAAAAAGAAGTATCAACACAAAAAAGGAGTACGAAAAAAGCACCAAGACAATTAAGTACCAAAAAAAAAAAAAAAAAAGACAGATTCGACTTGACAATAGACACCAATTGCCCAAGATGCAACAGCTACATAAGGTTACACAGAAAAACTTATGCTATACTCTCTTACATTTACTCTTTCCAGACATCATTCAATGCACCGATAGCCCTGGGCGGTTCCCTAGGGGCCGCGGATGTGGATCTCCTGCAAAACAGAAAACGGAAAACGGACATTTTTTTTTTATTTATTTATTTTATTATTATTTATTTATTCAGCTACTCGGAGAAACTATTTGCATAATATTCATTTACAAATCTATTTATCATTCATGCTTACATATTTCCTTATTCTATTACTTATTTTTATTTGTTCATTTATCTATTTGTTTATTTATTTCTATCTATGTACTCACTTATTTACTTAAATATGTTTATTTGTTTATGCATTCCGTGATCTAAATATTCATCTATCATTCATCCATCTACTTGTTTAGCTATTTGTCTATCATCTACTTTAATCATATCTATCTTCTTCGTTTTTGGTTATAACAATTTTAAATCACCTTCCATTTACCCGCTAGATTATTTATGTACTTACTTGTCTACTATATTTTCTCTTATTTATTTATCTAATTCAACTTTCATATATGTCCATTAACTCTTTCCCTATCTAGATTTCTAACTTCTCATGATAAGAGGTTTGATTATTCTGCTAGATTATTTGTGTACAGATTTATCTAATCAATCTCATTTTAATTATCTTTCTTGTTTAACTTTAATATTAATTTATTTACCTTTATCCTATCTATCTTACTAATTTCCTATCTTCTAGTTTATCTGTGTACATACTTATCTACTATTTTCCTCTTAGTTATTCATCTAATCTAATCTTTCTGTTGTCATCACTCAACACCTGGGGTTGTTAAGAGATTGATCGTTAGTATTGGCGCCAACAAGTTGGCTGTTCTGTGACGTCGTCATCGTCGTCGTCGTCGTCGTCGTCGCCGCCACCAGGATGACCCCCATCGCCCCCCCACCCCCCCCACCCCCACACCGCCATTCATTACTTCCAGACCACCTGATCGTTCTTCTCCAAAGACAAGTTCCTTACTCCACCACTTTCCAGTCCCGATCTCTGTTGTTCCAGTTCCGAACACCGATGTCCCTTGTTCAGCTCCTCCTCTTCCTCCTTTGTCCCCATCATCCTCCTCATCCTTTTTTGTCCTCCTTGTCCTCTTCATCCTTTTTTGTCCTCCTCCTCCTCTTCCTCCTCCTATTCCTTATCTTCCTCCTTTGTCCTCATCGTCTTCTTCTTCCTCTTTGTCCTCCTCATCCTTTTCGTCCTCTTCTTCCTCCTCCTTCTCTTCCCCTTCCTATTCCTCCTCTTCCTCCTTTGTCCTCTTCTTCCTCTTTGTCCTCCTCATCCTCCTCGTCCTCTTCGTCCTCCTCTTCCTCTTCCTCCTCCTACTCTTCTTCTTCCACCTTTGTCCTCATCGTCTTCTTCTCTTTCTCCTCCTCCTCCTCTTCGTCCTCCTCCTATTCCCCATCTTCCTTCTTTGTCCTCCTCATCCTCTTCTTCCTCCTTGTCCTCCTCATCCTCTTCGTCCTCCTCCTCCTCCGCTTTTTATTCCCCATATTCCTCCTTTGGCCTCTTCGTCCTCCTCTTCTTCCTCTTCCTCTTCCTCTTTTGTTTTCTCGTCCTCCTCATCCTTTCCCTCCTCCTCCTTCTCCTCCTCCTCGTTCTGCTCCTCCTCCTTCTCTTCTTTCATCCTCCCTTTCCCATTCTTTTTTTACCTGCTCTGCTCTGTCTATCACGTCCTCTCCCACCCACCTCCCCCTTTATCATTTTTCCTGGCTCTTCCTTGTCATAAGATTCCTCTTCCCCTTTATCCTCTTTTAAGCGTTCCCGCTCCAAATGGAAGAACGCTGAATCATTTTTCATTTGATTATTAATATTTGCCCTTGACTGCTTCTTCCATTGCTTTCCTGTTTTTTTGCTTGCTTTGGACCTCTCTGGTCATTTGTATATCTGTATGTTTTCAAATGCCCTCCCTGCCCCCAGGTGTATGAAAGCCTTTGTTGTAACAAGGTTAAAAATATACCACTGTACAATAGTTTCAACGCTCTCTCTTTCTCTCTCTCTCTCTCTCTCTCTCTTTCTCTCTCTCACTCACTCTTTCTCTCTCACTCACTCTTTCTCTCTTTCTCTCTCTCTCTCTCTCTCTCTCTTTCTCTCTTTATGTCTCTCTCTCTCTCTCTCTCTCTCTCTCTCTCTCTCTTTCTCTCTCTTTAGATATCTATATTTCTCTCTCTCTTTATCTCTCTCTCTCTCTTTCTCTCTCTCTCTCTCTCTCTCTCTTTCTCTCTCTTTCTCCCTCTCTCTTTATCTCTCTCTCTCTCTCTTTCCCTTTATCTATCTTTCTCTCTCTCTATCTATTTATCTATCTCTATCTATATATCTATATCTATATATCTATCTGTATATCTCGAACTACCTTCTCGTGTTTCCCATACTTATGTATTGCTGTTCCTTAACCTCATGAAGGTCACTTCTTCTATCCGCCCTTCTGTTTGTCTGTCCGTCTGTCTGTTTGTCTGTCCGTTTGTTCATCGACTCACGCATCCGTTTATTTCCCATTGTGTGTCCGCTACTCACTTCGTTCGTCTGTTTCACTCAGTCTATGTGATCATTTTCAGTCTGTCAATCTCTACGCATTTTCCCTTATCTTCCTGTCTGTCTGTCTGTCTACCTGCCCCTTTGGTTGGCTGTTTCTCTCGTTTTTTTCCAGTCTTCCTGTTTATCTAATACTATATACCTGTCTGCATATCTGTCTATTGTTTGTCTTTTTATGTGTCTGCCCTTCTATTTGTCTTTCTTTTAGTTTGTCTGTATTTATGTCTCTGCCTACTTACCTGGTAACCTCCTTTTCCTTGTTTCATTATGTCCACATTCATCCCCTCCAGAGAAGACAGTCCATCGTCCCACCACTTTCTCCCTCTTCTCCTTCCACTCTCTTTCCCCTCTCCCTCCATCCCGGGTAGAAAATCTCATCAAGGGAGAATTTACACTTAAAAAAAATTCTATGGAAAATGGGACAGGCGGAGCGGGAGAAGGTATAAAAGGTAAGGAGAAAAGTAGGGAAGGGAGGGTAAGGGAGAGGGAAAGGGGATGGTCAAAAAGGGGAAATTACCTTTTGAAAGCGTCAGTAATTCGGGAGGGAGATTGTGATGGTATTACCGTTTGGAAAGGTAATGGGAGAGGTAATGATCACGATGGTGGTAGGCTTTCGGTAATAATGTCATTGGTGGGGTTGGAAGTAGCAGTGGTTGTATTTGTTGGAATAAGTGGTACTTGTGCAGGGGACTGACAACAAAAGTGTAGATGTTGGCATTTATGTGAATGTAGTATATGCGACCTTTCAGGTAGCCTACGGTTGTGATTGTGATGGTGATGGAGTGGTGATGATGGTGATATTATATGGTGGTAATACAGGCTTATAGGTGATGATATGGTGATGAGCCAATGGTTGTAGTTCTTGTTTCCTATGCTGATGGTGATGATTATAGTGGAGGTAAATGTCTTTGTTGGTTATCTTGTTTATTGTGATATGTGAAATACTTTAGCGGAACACACCAATCTCTTTTTGTATCAACTAAATCTAAGGGCCCAGTCACATAAAGCTTACGACCTGTTTCCGACCACCGGTGACCAGGCTGATTTGTGCTGTTCCTCTGTTTATCAAAAAGAATTCAAGACAATACAATTGGAGTGAATCTCCCCCCGTCATGAAATAAATTAATATGAAATAACCAGCTGGCACTAACCACAAGAGAAACAAAAGTGCCACCGTCGAAGGTGGTCGGAAACAGGTCGTAAGCTTGGCGTGAGTGGGGCTTAAACAACACTTCAGTTTCATCTTGATCATTGGAGTTGTGTCACCCACAACTGTTGATACAGTTTCTCTGATATTACTCAATTCATTATTTTCTCTTTCTCTCCTTGACGTAATGTGATCTTCTTGCCATCCTAAGACTATGCCACGTTTTCTTTGAGACTATGCCACGTTTTCTTTGAGACTATGTCACGTTTTCTTTGAGGCTATGACACGTTTTCTTTGAGACTATATCACGTTTTCTTTGAGACTATGTCACGTTTTCTTTGAGGCTATGACACGTTTTCTTTGAGACTATATCACGTTTTCTTTGAGACTATGACACGTTTTCTTTTATCTCTTACTTTTCCAACAAGGATTTCCTAGTCTTTTCATCAATTCTTCCTATAAAACTATCTTTATGATGCCATCCATACCGACCCAGTCACTCAGCATGATTTTACGACCGAAGATTAATCTTTACTAAAAAAAAAAAAAAAAAAAAAAAAAAAAAAATTAGTTTACTTCTGACTTTTACCATCCCTCCTTTCTTTTTCCTTTTTTAAAGTTCCCATTTATCACTTCCGTGATTTTATCTCTTCGATGCGACGCAGTTCACAAGACTAGAACCACTGGCTAATACTTAAAGAAAAAAATACTCTGTACAGAATAGTACACAAGAAGGTAAATCTCCTTCAAGAAGGGAATGTGTTGTATTGCAGAAGCTATGTTAAACCGAATGATTTCGATTCGAAATAGCTAACAAAGCTAGACGCACTGGCTAGTGATTACAAGAAAAAAATCACTCTTTATAAAATAATAAACAAGAAGGTAAACTCTTTCCAAGAACGGAATGTGTTACCAACCTGTGACAGAGGTCATGTTGAAGCGAATAATTTCAATATGAAACAGTTAACAAGGCTAGACGTACTGTATAAAGGTTTCAAGAAAAAAAATCTCTTTTTATAGAATGATAAACAAGAGAGTAAACGTTCTCCAAGAACGGAATGCGTTACTAACCTGTGACAGAGGCTATGTTGAAACAAATAATTTCAATGCAAAATAGCTAACAAGGCTAGACGCACTGGCTAATTCTTACAAGAAAAAAATCACTCTTTATAGAATAATAAATAAGAAGGGTAAACGCTCTCCAAGAACGGAATGTGTTACTAACCTCTGACAAAGGCTATGCTGAAGCGAATAAATTCAATGCGATAGAGCTAACAAGGCTAGAGGTTCTGGCTAATTCTTACAAGAAAAAAATCACTCTTTATAGAATAATAAACAAGAAGGTAAACGCTCTCCAAGAACGGAATGCGTTACTAACCTGTGACGGAAGCAATGTTAAAACGAATGCCTTCGCGACATGTGATCCAGAAAAAAAAATCGCTCTTTATAGAATAATAAACAAGAAGTTAAACGCTTTCCAAGAATGAAGTGCGTTACTAACCTGTGACAGAGGCTATGTTGAAACGAATGCCTTCGCGACATGTAATCCAGAAAAAAATCGCTCTTTATAAAATAATAAACAAGAAGTTAAACGCTTTCCAAGAACGGAATGCGTTACTAACCTGTGACAGAGGCTATGTTGAAACGAATGGCTTTACGACATGTGATCCAGAAAAAAAAATCGCTCTTTATAGAATAAAAAAATAATAAGTTAAACGCTTTCCAAGAACGGAATGCGTTACTAACCTGTGACAGAGGCAATGTTGAAACGAATGCCTTCGCGATATGTGATCCAGAAAAAAATCGCTCTTTATAGGATAATAAACAAGAAATTAAACGCTTTCCAAGAACAGGATGCGTTACTAACCTGTGACAGAGGCTATGTTGAAACGAATGGCTTTACGACATGTGATCCAGAAGAGAGATGATGAAAAGGAGAAACTGAAGGAAGCCGAAAGGCCAGGGGGGGGGGGGGAAGGAAGGTTCACGAAAACCGGTTCTCGTGATGCAATAACAGAATTGCTCGAATAAAAGTTGGTCTGAGGAATTCAATATTTGCTACTCTTCACAGTCGCCGACAGATTGCGTAAATAAATATGTAAAGGAAAGAATCTCGATAAAACTCGAAGGAATTTTTTTTTTCTTTCTTCGCTGAGTTGGAGGGATAGTGAAAGGCTTTCATTTTGACTATTTGATTGCAGGAGTAGAAAGCGCTAGAAATGTACGTTTTATTGTTCATCGAGGAACCCCCCCCCCAAAAAAAAAAAAAAAAAAAAGGGGAGAGATATGAAAGCGACGGACGAACTCAAACTGAGAGACCTCAAGGTCGCTTTTTGAGATATTCCTTTTTTTTTTTTTTTTACCCTCAAAAAGTTTTCCACAGAAGAATAAAACCACCTGACGGTAGCCATAGAAACACATACAAGAATAATCATCACTCTCTCCGGGTTAACTGATTTAACCTTCAACCAGCGGGTTTAAGATAACTAAGTAAAACTTCAATCCCAGCAACTGGAAGTTTAATTAGATTGGAAATATGAATTACATTGAGGCACGATAATAGAGCATAACGACATGAGACCTGTTGGTCCATAACGTAGTGGACTCCTTAGGGCAAGACAATACAGAAATGGGCTCTCGGGATTTCGTGGAGTTTGGTTGGTGTTTGTGATACGCTTGCGTCCGCTTTGTCATACACGTACACACACATGCACACAGTTATATATGTGTATATATGTATATATATATATATATATGTATGTATGTATGTATATCATGCCATCATGACAGGTTTATGGTCGGTAGGAATGGATATCACACGATTGGATCAGAAATAAAGTCCCTGTTTTCAATCGTGTGCTTTCCATTCTTATCCACTCATGTATATATATATATATATATATATATATATATATATATATTATATATATATACATATTATATATATATATACATATATATATATGTATACATATATATATACATATATACATACATATATGCATATATGTATATATACATATATATACATATATATATGCTTAAAAGTGGCAGTCTGCCGACAAGATTGACTAGATAAACACCATATGAGGACGGAGCCTTTATTTGTACGACGTTTCGCTTATTACAGCTTTTTCAAGTACAAGTTGAGATACAAATGCTTGAGATTAAATAAGGGGAAAGGAGGGAACGGGGAGAGAAAAAGGGGGGGGGGAAGGAGGAGGAGGAGGAGGAGGAGGAGGGTGGGGGGATGGACACTGGGAAAGGATGAGAATGCCGGCCCAAACGTCCGTGAGCGAAATGTCCACAAAGGGTGGTTTAAGTATTTAATATTTTGCTGGCCATGGGTATTAGGGGAATAATGTGAGGAGATATGTTAAACATGCCCCTGTTTTGTTCAATAGTGTTCGTTCCTTGAATGATTGCTGCTTCTAAACACTTCCTGCGGATTTTGTCTGGTTCCCGCATCAGCAGCTCTGCATTCTTCCAGTCCATAAGATGGTTTTCCTTGTTTCTATGTGTCACACATGCATTGGTGGTGACATCATGCCTGACGTCGTAACGGTGTTCAGACACCGAGCACCAAAGCCGGTGTTTATCGTATTCCGTGTTCGGGATGTGATAAAGTTTACATCGGAGAAACGTCACGTGACCTGAATACACGAATACGTGAACACCGTTACGACGTCAGGCATGATGTCACCACCAATGCATGTGTGACACATAGAAACAAGGAAAACCATCTTATGGACTGGAAGAATGCAGAGCTGCTGATGCGGGAACCAGACAAAATCCGCAGGAAGTGTTTAGAAGCAGCAATCATTCAAGGAACGAACACTATTGAACAAAACAGGGGCATGTTTAACATATCTCCTCACATTATTCCCCTAATACCCATGGCCAGCAAAATATTAAATACTTAAACCACCCTTTGTGGACATTTCGCTCACGGACGTTTGGGCCGGCATTCTCATCCTTTCCCAGTGTCCATCCCCCCACCCTCCTCCTCCTCCTCCTCCTCCTTCCCCCCCCCCTTTTTCTCTCCCCGTTCCCTCCTTTCCCCTTATTTAATCTCAAGCATTTGTATCTCAACTTGTACTTGAAAAAGCTGTAATAAGCGAAACGTCGTACAAATAAAGGCTCCGTCCTCATATGGTGTTTACCATAAATATATATATATATATATATATATATATATATATATAGATATATATACAATATTTCCGACAGTCCCCCCGGGATTCGAACCAAGGTGTCGCTCGGTTCGAATCCTGGGATGCCTGTCGGAATTATTTGATTGATACTCACGGTTGTTAGCGATTCACTTCAGATATATATATATATATATATAATGTATGTGTGAGTGTGTGTGTATATATATATATATATATATATATATGTATATATATGTATATATGCGTTGTTAAAGTTAACAGATACGATAGCATTCATCTGTTTATAGAATTTCTTTTCTATGTTGCGCACCAATGTGCGGTCGTCTGGATGTAGATCTCTTAGTAGAGTACTGAAGTCCATGGTATTTTCCTCTAGACGTCTTTCGGCCTTAACTGGCCATCTTCAGAATGTGTTAACTGGTCGAATTATTGACAGAGAATGACGCGGTTTGGCCGCATGTTGGTATATATCGGCGGAGAGCTGAAACGTCCGCCCGCCACTCAGCGTTCGGGGAGCGCTCCCTGCCTTCAGGCTGCTGCTGGATATTGATAGCGGGTTTTTGATTGTAAATGAACACCGTCTCTTAAGTGCGAGTAGATGCTCGTAGAGGTAGTGTCTTCTTATGGCGCCGTCCTTCAGATGTGCTGAAATCCTCTTTGACAGTATTGTAGTGGTGACGCCGATGAACCGAAAATTTAGGCGACTGCAGTCACCACTGGAACATGTGTGTTGGTACACGATGTTCACCTCTTGCATTTCACTTGTCTTGGGGAGGCAGCTGTTCTTTACGACTAAGTTGGATGTCTTTCTTGTCTCGTAATAAATAACGAGGTCGATTTTTGAAGCCGGGTCGGTGGGTGTGACGTTCTTATAGATGATATTTTTGAGGGCTTTCTCGTCATCCTTGTAGGCTGAAGACATAATACCAATTTGGTGTAACTGGTTGTTTTTCTTGATGGCGCATAAAGTTGTCCAGTCGATGCCGTATAACACTATATATTTCTTGCATGGGATAATTGTTGTTGACAAGAAACTGGGTGATTCTCTTAAGCTCTGCGTTCGTGGCGGTCCATGTTGAGCAGTGGGTGAGGGCTCTTTTGACGAATGCATTGATGACACTGCATCGATACCGCTCAGGACACACACACACATACACACACACACACACACACACACACACACACACACACACACACACACACACACACACACACACACACACACACACTCTTGTCTCTTGTTCTCTCACCATCTACCAATCTCTCAGTACTTTTCTGTGTCTTCTCTTTGCTTCGTTCCAACTTCTGTACTTCCACCCCTTCATGCAACCTTCTTCTCGCAACTTTGTCCTCCTCGTCCTCCCCTCTTCCTCATCCTCCTTCCTCCTCTCCTCCTGCTCCTCCTCCTCCTCTTCCTCCTCCTGCTCCTGGTCCTCCTGCTCCTGCTACTCCTACTCCTCCTGCTCTTCCTTGCCACATCCTCTTCGTCCTACTCTCTCTCCTCCTCCAATTATTCGTCATCCTTCTCCTCCTTCTCCTCCTTCTTCTGCTCCTGCTCCTCCTCCTCTTCCTCCTTCTCTTCCTCCTCCTGTTCCTACTCCTACTCCTCCCTCCTTTTCCTTACCGCATCCTCTTCGTCCTTCTCTTTCTCATCCTCCTCCTCCACTTCGTCCTTCTCCTCCTCCTGCTACTCCTTCTCCTGCTCTTGCTCCTATTCCTCCTCCTCCTCCTCCTTCTCCTCCTCCTCCTGCACCCTCTGCTTCCCCTTGCCACATTATCCTCGTCTTCGTCTACCTGCTTGTCCACCTTCTCTTTGTCTTCCTCTCAACCTCTTCACTGTTTACACCCAACAACGACACACACACACACACACACACACACACACACACACACACACACACACACACACACACACACACACACACACACACACACACACACACACACACACACACACACACACACACACACACACACACACACACACACACACACACACACACAACTAGGTATGCATGCATTAGTGAGCGAAAGTTTGCGGCCGTCCAGCTGATCTTTTACACGACAAGTTTGTGTGCAAAACATTCCCGCTTGGAGCTTAATGCCCCGCTGCCACTGCCGTCTCCACTGATTATGTAAACTAAGTATGTTTTTTTGTAACACAACTTAAAGAAGGCGGATATAGAAGTTTTCTGTTAATTTCGGCGCTTATGTACTTTTACCACAGGTATATACATGCATATATGTGTATACATACATACATTAATATATATATATACATATATACATATGTATATAAATATATATATATACATATATATATACATATATATATATATACATATATACATATGTATATAAATATATATATATACATATATATATACATATATATGTATGTATGTATGTGTGTGTGTGTGTGTGTGTGTGTGTGTGTGTGTGTGTGTGTGTGTGTGTGTGTGTATACTAGCCAAATTACCCGCGCGTTGCTGCGGGCAAATGATGATCATTTTAATTTTGATAGAATTTGTGGAGAAAAGTTACACGTATCAATATAACTCAGTGGAAAAGGTAACAAAAATAAAATGTTAAGAAAGTAAAAAAAAAAAAAAAATCAATTTGAGGATGTAGACGCCCTTTGGAAATAGAATATACTTATCCAAGTAGCCTGGATTATGGTGAATATATATGGCTTTGGGGGTGTTCGTGGACAAACAAACAGATAGACAGACAGACAGAAGCTACTATTTTATTATAGTAGATAAGAACATAAGAATGAAGGAGACTGCAAGAGACCATAAGGCCTACACTAGGCAGCTCCAAATGAAAAAATAGTTATCCAAGTACGTTGTGGCATAAGGTTTCAGAATATATATGGTTATAGGGGTCTATCTGCAAAAACCTAGGAATTCGTGAATAATCCCTAACCTAACCATAGCCCACCTAACTTTAACCCTTAACCCTAACCAAAATATTTTTTAGATGGAATATAGTTATCTAAGTACCTGGAGTGATGGGGGTATAAAAATATATTTGGTTATGGGGGTCTACAAAACTCTTGGAGGAGTTCGTGAACAAACAAACAAACAAATAGCAGACAGACAAATGATAGTTATCCAAGTACCTTGGGTTATAAGATTTCAGAATATATATGGTTATAGGGTCTGCAAAAACCTAGGAGGAGTTCGTGAATAATCCCTAGCCTAACCATACCCCACCTAACTTTAACAATAACCCTACCCGAAAGATATATACTTTTAATTAAATATGATTATAAGTACCAGGAGTGATAGGGTATCAGAATATATATGGTTATGGGGGTCTATCTCCAAACCCTAGGAGGAGTTCGTGAACAAACAAACAAACAAACAAACATACAAATAGACAGACAAATGAGAGATAGTTATCCAAGTACCTTGGGTTATAAGGTATCAGAATATATGTGATTATATGGTTCTATCTGCAAAAACCTTGGAGTTCGTGAACAAACAAACAAACAAACAAACAAACAGCAGGCAGACAAATGAAAGATAGTTATTCAAGTACCTTGGGTTATAAGGTTTCAGAATATATATGGTTATAGGGGTCTATCTGCAAAAACCTAGGAGAAGTTCGTGAATAATCCCTAACCTAACCATACCCCACCTAACTTTAACCCTTAACCCTAACCATTTTTTTTAATGAAATATAGTTATCCAAGTACCTGGAGTGATAGGGTATCAGAATATATATGGTTATGGGGGTCTATCTCCAAAATCCTAGGAGTTCGTGAACA
>NW_027467761.1:478751-501251 GCF_046742065.1 Oratosquilla oratoria | reverse complement strand
ACAAGTTTAATAGAGTGTCGGACATAGGAGGGCAAGTTGCATAGAGTGTCGGATCAAGGAGGACAAGTTTAAAAGAGTGTCGGACAAAGGACACATTTCGTAGAATGTCGGACAAGGGAAGACAAGTTTCATGGAGTGTCGGAGAAGGGAGGACAAGTTTCATAGGTTGTCGGACAAAGGAGGACACATTTCATAGGGTGTCGTACAAAGGAGGACAGATTTCATAAAGTGTCGGACAAAGGAGGACAAGTTTCATAGAGTGTCGGACAAAGGAGGACAAGTTTCATAAAGTGTCGGACAAAGGAGGATAAGTTTCATAGAGTGTCGGACAAAGGAGGACAAGTTTCATAGAATACAGGTATGACATCTGTTGAATCTACAAAGGACCCCTACCACCTCCACCTCCCCCACCCACCCTTGATGTCCCGAACTCTGAAGAACAGTTGTCAGAGCTTCTGTGAATGAAGGAACCAGGAATAATGTTTTGTCTGACCTCTTAGTAGCCCTTAGTGTTCCACTCTCCATCATTCCTTGCTCTTTTTCCTGCTCTCACCAACTCTCCCTCCCCTCCCCTTCCTCTGCCTCTCTCTCTCTCGCTCTCTCTCTCTCTCTCTCTCTCTCTCTCTCTCTCTCTCTTTCTTTCTCTCTCTCTCTCTCTCTCTCTCACACACACACACACACACACACACACACACACACACACACACACACACACACACACACACACACACACACACACGCGCGCGCGCGCGCGCGCGCTCTCTCTCTCTCTCTCTCTCTCTCTCTCTCTCTCTCTCTCTCTCTCTCTCTCTCTCTCTCTCTCTCTCTCTCTCTCTCTCTCATTCTTTCATTTTCTATTTTTTCAACTTCTTTTTCTCCATTTCTCTCACTCTCTATCACCTTCCCATTTCCCTAACCTTCTCCTTCTTTTCCTTTCATTTTCCCTAAATTGCATTGGATTTCTTCTATTATTTACTCTTTCCTTCCCTTCCCATCGCTTCCGACTCACTTTTATCTTTTATTCCGTTTCTCCCCTTCTTTCTTACTTCCTTCCTTCCTTCCTTCCTTCCTTCCTTCAGCACAAGCATAAGCGCACATCAGGCCTATGCTTCCTCGAGCATGGGACTAAAAGGCCCACGTGTCTTCAGATACCGGCGCTCGTGCGTGAATGTACACAAACGTACACACACACACATACACACACGTACACACGCACACACACACACACAAACACACACACACACACACATATATATACACACACACATACAAACGCACACATACATACACACACACATACAAACGCACACACACACACACATACAGATATATATATATATATATATATACACACACACATACAAACACACAACCACACACACACACACACACACACACACACACACACACACACACACACACACACACACACACACACACACACACACACACACACACATACACACACAGTGGTTAAAGTTCCCGGCTGCTACTACGGTGGTCCGGGTTCGAATCCCGCCCAGGACTGAGATAATTTCAGTATCGCTGCGATGCGAGTTGTTACTCCAACTCTAGTGGGCGGGGAGATGGGTGTGTGTGTGCGTGTAAGGTCACAGCATTACCCATAGATCGGTCATATAATGAGCTTTGAGATCTCTTGCGGTAAGAAAATAGATGTCGATCACGAGTCCAACACGTGATCCGAGACCATGGTGAATCACACACACGCACTTACGCACGCACATGCGCACACATATGCACACACACATACACACACACATACACACACACACACACACACACACACACACACACACACACACACACACACACACACACACACACACACATGCAGTAAGTCTGCGACCTGAACATATATGCCTTTTACAAGCCCCGGGAAGATATCAACACTGTAACTTCAAATTGGAAGAAACTGTGTGTGTTAGTCATGCTCAGGTACGCTCCTTATTTCCCAGCCTCTTCGTGCCAAAACGAGATTGTTATCAAGATCCTCCTTCGCGCGTTTGTACGTCAAAATTTTTATACCAAATCAACGTACCTACCACTTTATCACTTCCACATTTCACCTCCACAATTTTAGCCTCCACATCTTCCTCCTACACATCCTCCTCCTCCACATCCTCCTCTTCCACATCCTCCTCCTCCACATCTTCCTCCTCCACATCCTTCTCCTCCACATCATCATTACCCACATCCTCCTCCTCCGCATCCTCTTCCTCCACATCCTCCTCTTCTGCATCCTCCTCCTCCACATTCTCTTCCTCCGCATCCTCCTCCTCCGTATCCTCCTCCTCCACATCCTGCTCCTCCCCATCCTCCTCTTCCACATCCTCTTCCTCCACATCCTCCTCCTCCGCATCCTCTTCCTCCACATCCTCCTCCTCCACATCCTCCTCCACCACATCCACATCCTCATCATCCACATCATCCTCCTCCACCTCCTCCTCCTCCACATCATCATCATCCACCTCCTCCTCCTCCACATCCTCCTCCGCCACATCATCATCATCCACCTCCTCCTCCTCCACATCTTGCTTCACATTCCCCTACTCCACATCCCTCCTCCACATTCCTCCTCCACATCATCATCATCCACATCCTCCTCCTCCACATCCTCCTCCTCCACATCCTCCTCCTCCACATCCTCCTCCTCCGCATCCTCCTCCACATCCTCCTCCACACCATCATCATCCATATCCTCCTCCTCCACATCCTTCTTCTTCACATCTTCCTCCTCCACATCCTCTTCCTCCACATGCTCCTCCACCCCTATATCCTTAACTAACTCCATTCCTCTTCACTCTTTAACTGCGTTTCGACTTCCTTGTTTCTTATCCTTTCAGTTTCTTTTTTGACTTCCTCCTACTCCGTCCTTCCATTCGAGTCCTGTTTCAGAATTCCATCCCAGCTTCCTCCCCCATTCATAGTCATTGCTCTCTTTATCTCTTCTCTTTATTTTTCCTCCAGATCTCCCCCCCCCTCCCACCCTCTCTCTCTCTCTCTACAGCTCTCATTTCCGTCCCTCTTGCTGGCTCTCTTTTGACTCTCACGCAGCTCTCTGCAGGAAAAAAAAAATTCTTCTTCCTGGGATTATGGATACAAATGCCAGTGTCTCAGCCCTCATACGAAGACCTCGGGAAAAAGTCGCTTTGCATGAAGGGTCCCATTTAATAGAGGATCCGTAGTCATCATTGGAGGAATTTCGAAATAGGGGGAAGACTCAAAATTTCTTGAAGGAAAACGCGCACCCGGAGGGCCGCCGGAGTTTTTTTGGTTTTCCTTCGTCTACCGAGAGATGTCATCTGAGGAATTTTGAAATAGGGGGAAGACCCAAAATTTCTTGAAGGAAAACGCGCACCCGGAGGGCCGCCGGAGTTTTTTGGTTTTCCTTCGTCTACCGAGAGATGTCATCTGAAAATCTGAAGACGTCATCACACTAGGATAGTTTTCCGACGACTGTTGGATCACATTTGCAGCTCATAACTTTCGGGAAGGACTCTGATATGCTGCAGGAAATTAATTTACCTCCAGTATATTAAATGACAATCGATGTATTTTTGTTAAGAAAACGAAATATTTTGCCATAGTGATTTTACGGCGGAAAGAGTTCTGGATGTGGGCGGTAGCGTCGATGAATCGGAGGTTGGAGGAAAAATAGTCCAGTGTGATAACCCTTTTAGTCTGTTTTGAGGGTTTTCGCATATAAGTCATTAGACAGGTAAGTAGTGTTGTTAATGGGCGACATCCATCAGTAGAATGAAACACAATGATGTTGGGAAACTTCGGGATCTTTTTGTACATAACTTCTATACTCTCAAGGATTAAAGAAATAATAAATAATAATAATAATAATGATGATGGTAATAATAATACATACATACATACATATACCAAGGCTTTTTCCCCCTTACAAGGGAGGTAGCCAAATAGGAAAAGGCATAAAATCATTCCCACCTATTCCATCCCTAAATACACTCCACACCCCTCCACCCTCTCTTGTGATAATAATAGTAATAATAATAATAATAATGATAATAATAATAGCAATAATAATGATAATATTAATAATGATAATAATAATGATAATAATAATAATAATAGTAATAGTAATAATAATAATAATAATAATAGTAATAATAATAATAATAATAATAATAGTAATAAATCTGCGGGATTTGCTCGCCAGACTTCGATATGTCCCAAATTCTCTACGAACTCTGGAAGCTTCATAAGAACATAAGAACATAAGAAATAAAGGAGACTGCAAAAGACCAAAAGGCCTACACTAGGCAGCTCCGTATCCATCACCACCTGTCGTCCCCATCCATAAAGTTGTCTAATCGTTTTTTAAAACAACTGATAGTTTCAGCGCTTACTACGTGGTTACTAAGTTTATTCCATTCATCGACCACCCTATTTGTAAACCAATTCTTGCCTATTTCCTTCTTAAATCTAAATTTATCCAGTTTATACCCATTACTGCGAGTCCTGCCCTGTTGTTTTATTATGATGACCTTGTTTGCATCACCCTTGTTATAGCCTTTGATCCACTTGAACACTTCTATTAGTTCACCCCGCACTCTGCGTCTTTCCAGAGAGTGTAAGTTTAGGTGCCTAAGCCTCTCTTCGTAAGGCAAATTTCCGAGTCCTTGTATCATTTTGGTCATTCTTCTCTGTACTGATTCTAGTGAATTTATGTCCATTTTGTAGGACGGAGACCAAAACTGTACCGCATAGTCAAGGATGGGTCTAACTATCGCTAGATAGAGTTTAATAATTACCTCTGCACTTCTATTTGTTACCGTCCTAGCAATGAAGCCTAATGCCCTGTTTGCTTTATTTCTGGCGCTAATGCACTACTTCCTGGTTTTAAGGTCCGGACTCACCAGAACTCCCAAGTTCCTCTCGCACTCAGATTTTTCTGAAAACGTGTCATCTAAGTTGTATCTATTTTCGGGGTTGTGTAGCCCTACGTTTAACACGCTACACTTAGAGATATTGAAGTTCATTTGCCATTTCACCGACCATGTTAACAGTTTATTAAGATCATCCTGCAGAATCTGGGCGTCTTCTCCTGACCTAATTAGGCGTCCTATTTTAGTGTCGTCCGCAAACTTACTAACATCACTATTTAACCCATCCGTCAGGTTCCTTCTCCTGGATACACAAAGGTCCGGCAATCCATGGTAGGTGTGGTGAACTTGTCAGGCCACGGAGTTCTGGAGACTCATAATAGTATTGACGGGTACCATCGCGATTTCAAATAAACAAAGCATGACAAGAGATAATCTAAAAACAAATTGATAGAACTAATATCTATTTGCATCCCCGATTTTTTCCTTATGTAAGTGACTGACTCTATGTGACGATAGCCAATGTTTTCTTGAGTTAGAGATGGGAAATGAAGCCCAAAGGATAGAAAAGACTACGTGGATGGTGAGGGGAGGAGATGGGAGGATAGAGGAAAGGGGATAGAGGGAAAGAGGGGAGAATATGGGAAGAGTGGGAGGAGAGAGGAAGGGAAGAAGAGGAGTGAAGATGAAGTTTGTCTGGAGGATGAGAAAGACAAGTTGGAGGTAGTGGATAGGAAGTAGAGGTGAAACTAAAGCTGGAGGTAGAGGTGGGTGGAGTGTTGTATGTGGAGGTAGAGGATAGGTAGAAGTGGAAGTGGCGGCGAATCTAAAGCTGGAGGTGGTGATGGGTGGAGTATTGCATGTGGAGGTAGAGGAGAGGTAGAAGTGGAAGTGGAGGCGAAACTAAAGCTGGAGGTGGACGTGGGTGGAGTGTTGTATGTGGAGGTAGAAGAGAGGTAGAAGTGGAAGTGGAGGTGAAACTAAATCTGGAGGTGGTAATAGGTGAAGCGTTGTATGTGGAGGTAGAGGATAGGTAGAAATGGAAATAGAGGTGAAACTAAAGCTGGAGGTGGTAGTAGGTGGAGTGTTGCATGTGGAGGTAGAGGAGAGGTAGAAGTGGAAGTGGAGGTGAAACTAAAGCTGGAGGTGGTAATAGGTGGAGTGTTGTATGTGGAGGTAGAGGATAGGTAGAAATGGAAATAGAGGTGAAACTAAAGCTGGAGGTGGTAGTAGGTGGAGTGTTGCATGTGGAGGTAGAGGAGAGGTAGAAGTGGAAGTGGAGGTGAAACTAAAGCTGGAGGTGGAGTTGGGTGGAGTGTTTTATGTGGAGGTAAAAGAGAGGTAGAAGTGGAAGTGGAGGTGAAACTAAAGCTGGAGGTAGTGATGGGTGGAGTGTTGTATGAGGAGGTAGACGAGAGGTAGAAGTGGAAGTGGAGGTGAAACTAAAGCTGGATGTGGAGGTGGGTGGAGTGTTGTATGTGGAGGTAGACGAGAGGTAGAAGTGGAAGTAGAGGTGAAACTAAGGCTGGAGGTGGTGGTGGATGGAGTGTTGTATGTGGAGGTAGACGAGAGGTAGAGGTGGAAGTGAAGGTGAAACTAAAGCTGGAGGTGGTAATGGGTGGAGTGTTGTATGTGGAGGTAGAGGAGAGGTAGAAGTGGAAGTGGAGGTGGTACTAAAGCTGAGGGTGGAGGTGGGTGGAGTTGGAGGTAGAGGTAGAGGTGTAGATAAAAATATAGATGGAGATCGGTGTGGAAAGAAAAGTGTAGTTGAAGGTGGAGGAGGTGGAAGGTGGAAGTGGAGGACGTAAATATGGAGGCAGAGGCTGAGATGGAGTGAGAGCAACTAGCGCAAGCGGAAGTGGAGGTGTTCGAGTAGGTCAGCGTTTCCCAACCTGAGGTGCTATCACCCCCTGGGGGTGCTGAAATCAATTACAGGTGGTGCTGGGAATTGATGCACACAAAAACCACATTGATATATGTATCATTGATTACCTAATTGTATATATTTGACTTTTTTCCTTGCTATTTTATTTTTCTATGGTGGTCTTATTTCTTCTACAAACAATATTTTCAATTTGTTTCAGTTCTAAGGAATCAAGAAAATAAATCATCAAGCACTACGCTTCACTTTGTTTTGTACTTCTAATAACAAGATTTATTATTAGTTATATGTCAATTTATTATTATTTACTATTTACCTGTTTGTTTATTATTTAACTATACCTATGCATTTATTTATGTATTTTATTTGTTATTTACATTATCATAGTTTTTATTTATTATTTTATTATTAATATGATTTTTTTTTGCATCCGATCTAGATATGGATCAAAAGGTCTCCTGTCGGCATGCTCCGCCTTTGTAATCCTTTGTGCTGGACTGCTTAGACATGACAACAGGGGGTGCTATGGACGGAAAAGGTTGGAAAACGCTGGTATAGGTGAAGAGCGGAAGGAACAGAGGTGGAGGGAGTGAGAGTACTGGAAGACGTAGATAGTAACGGAGATTTGTATGAGGGAGCGGACGCAGGGCTGGAAAGTATCTTAGTAATTCATCGGCAGTAACCAAACGCTTCTGTCTTCCGGAACAACATTGCCCAGCAGACGTGGGATCGTGGAGATGGTAAAGGAATTTTTTTAAGGTAGGCAGCAAGACGAAAGGATAATAAATGTTAAAAGTTCTTGATTTTTTTTTTTTTTTTTTTTTTTTTTTTTGAGTGGAAATTAGTCTTCGGTCGTAAAAGAAAGAAAACGGAGTTTCATGAAGAAGGAAAGGACGATGAAAAGAAGAAAGTCAAGGAGCGAGGATCATCAACGAATAGAGAAGGAAATAGAGAGAAAGAGAGTGTTTCAAGGAGAGAGGAAGAGGAGCGTGAAGAAGAAGAAAGGAAAATGGAGGAAGGAAAACTGAGGGGAAACGAAATTGAAAGATGGAAAGAGTAGAAGAAGATGGAGAAGGGGAGGGAAAAGGAGAAGCGAAAGAAGGAGGAAGAGGAAGAAGAATGGCATTGAAGGAGGTAAAGAAAGAAGGAAAATAAGAAGAAAGGACAAGAAAGAGGCGAGGGAGGAAAGGGAGGGGATGAGGGAGTAGAATAAAAGATGAATGGAAAAGAAAAAAGGGAAGATATAGCAACGTGCTTGGGGGTGGAATAAAGGAAAGAAGAGGGAATGACTGAGAAAGGAGGAAGGAGAGGAGGACTGTGAGAGGTGAATGGAAAGGGAAGTGGAGGACATATTGGAGGTAGAGAGGGAGTGAGGGAAAGTAGGGAGACGAAGGAGAGGGACAGAGGAAAAAGGGAAAGGGAGAGGTGCAAAGAGAATATGAAAAAAGGGATGAAGAAGTGTGAATTTCCAAAACTAGAGGAGACAGCTATCTCTTACACGACATTTTTGTTTGTATTATTGATTTGTATTATTGATTTGTAGATTGAGAGAAGCGAGTAAATGCCTTGGTGGATTGAAGAGTGTAATGAGGAATAGACATTTGGGAATGGATGCTAAGAGGAGACTGTATGAAGGAGTGATTGTGCCGACAGCACTGTACGGGGCAGAAATATGGAACATAAGAGAGGGAGAGAGGGGGAATTTGAATGTTTTGAGATAAGGTGCCTGAGAAGTATGATAGGGGTTACTAGGCTAGATAGAGAAATGACGAGATGAAGAGGAAAACGGAGATGGAAAGGGGGTTGGGAGATAGGGTTGATGAAAGAGTATTGGGACGGTTTGGACACATGGAAATAATGAATGAAGAAAGATTAGTAAAAGAGGTATGGAAGGCAGATGTGGAGGGAGTGAACATGAGGGGACGTCCTAGGATGAGGTGGATGGATGGGGTGAAGGGGGCTTTGGGGAAGAGGGGAATGTCTGTTGAGGAAGGATGGGAGAGGACAGAGGACAGGGGGGAATGGAGAATGGTTGTATATGGATGATGTTGTGATGCATGAGGTGGAATGGGCGGCGGAATGGGGGGGGGGAGGTAGTATGTGTGAGCAAAATTTGATGCAGCCCGAAGGGATTTCTCCCTGTCTTCTCCTTTTATGCATGGGGGGACGGAGAGGGGGGTCGCCGATTTAATGAAGCGGACTTGCTGTGGATGTGCTGTGTCTTGCGACACTGCTGACCCAGGGCAATGGACAAGGTGCAGGGATGACCCGTCATCCAGGAGGTGCTAAGATGGGAGGGAGGCTGGAGGGGTGTGGAGTATATTCAGGGATGGAATGGGTGGGAATGATTTTATGCCTTTTCCTTTTTGGCTACCTCCCTTGTAAGGGGAAAAAAGCCTTGGTATATGTATGTATGTATTATTGATTCGTCCCGAGACTCGAGGTTTAGAAAATGGTAATTATGTTTCTCATTAAATCTTACACTAGATTGACATAATCTAATACAACCTAACCTAACCTAACCTAACCTCTAATGCCACCTAACCTAATTTCCAATGCAAACTTAACCTAACTAATCTAATCTAACCTAATCTAACCCATAACGCAACCTAACCTAACTTCTAACGCCATTTAGCCTAACCTAACCTAACCTGACCTCTAACGCAAATTGATCCAATCTAAAATAACCTAATATCTAACGCAAACTAATTTAACCTAACCTAACCTGATCTATCCTAACCTAACCCCTAACACAAACTCACCTAACCTGACCTCTAACGCAACCTAATCCAATCTAACTTAACCTAACCAAATCTCCAACGTAAACTAACTTCACCTAACCAAACTAATCTATCCTAACCTAACCACAACGCAACCTAACCTAACCTAGCCTCTAACGCAATTTAACCTAACCTAACCTAGCCTCTAACGCAACTTAACCTAAACTAACCGAAACTCTAATGTAACTTAACCTAACCTCTAATGCAACCTAACCTAACTAAACCTCTATCGCAACCTAATCTAACCTCTAACGCACTAACATAACCTAACCTCTAACGCAACTTAACCCAACCGAAACTAACCTAACCTAACCTAACCTAAACCTAACCTAACCTAACCTCTACACTATAACGCAACTAACCATTTTTACTAACCTAAACCTAACCTTAACCAACCTTACCTAACCTAACTTTGATCAAACCCATATACGGAAGACAAAGGACATGATGTTACAAAAGTTCCACAACTTCAGGACACAAGTCAAATGTCCTTCACTGAGAGTGATTCGTGGGCTTGATCGTGGCCGTTGCCGGTTTCCTGTTGGGGCCGCGGTTCTCTTTACAGGAGTAGACCAGCCTTACGCAGGAGGCGCTGAGTAGCGCGTCCGTAGAAGTCTCACTATTGCCTAATATGGCTTTTGGGGAATGGTCTGTAGCATGTTAGAATGTAACAATAGTCACTGTGGGAATCGGAGAGGGTGTGGGACCTCGAAATCACACGATTAGGGAGATGCGGATCAGCAAGCTTTCGTTCCGTCACTAGATGAGGTTCACTAGAAAAAGGCCTTATGGGGGACTTTGACCTTGTTTTTAAGGTAACATAACCGCTCATGAGGTTTACAAGACGCTATTCGGACTTTAGATAACTCGTAGAGTTATCACCTACCAGACTTTTCCTCTTCTTTTTTTCTCCTTTTCTTTTCTTCTTCTTACTCCTTTCTTTTCTTTCTTCTCTTTTCTCTTCTTCTTCTTCTCTCTCTTCTTCCCTTTCCAATTCGTTTCCCTTTTGGAGTGAAAAGACCCCTCCTCTTATCCCTTCCCCTCATTCCCTTCTCTTTCTCTTCACTTCCATCTGTTCTCTTCCACTTCCTTGGGGTGGTAAACACAAACTCATAATTCCCTTTCCTCTTTCTCTTCCATTCCCCATCTCTTCCTCTTCACTTCTTGGGGTGGAAAAACACAAACTCATCCCTTCCTCTTTCTCTTCCATTCCCATTTGTTCCTCTTCATTCCTCTGGTGTGGAGAACAGCAAGCTCCTCTTATCCTCCTTCATCCCCCTCTCCTCTTCTTGTCCTTCCCGCCCATCCTTTCCTTTCCCACTTCCTCTTCCTCTTACTCTCTCCCATTCTCCTCCTCTTCTCTCTTCCTCTGGAATGGAAAGCTCTATTCACCCTTATCCTCCTCTCTATCCTTACATCTTATCCACTTCCTCTGGGAAAGCTTCCTATCCTCTTTCCCTCCCCTCCTCCTTTCTCCTTCCTCTTCCATTCCGCCATCTTCCTCTTTCAACTTCCTTTGGGTGGAACCTACCCTTCTTCATACCTCCCGCCCGCTTGTGTTTTTTACCCCCTCCAGCTCTTCCCTCTCTCTATTTTCACGAGAGCAATTCCATCCTCTCCCTCTCCCTTGCTCACTTCTGCCGCGCAGGCCGGAAGGGTCTCGAGTGAGGCCCCCGCACCCTTTAACTGTGTTGTTCAAGAATTTGTTCAATATATTTTCTTTCTCTTTTCCCGCCACTGCGACGTTGCAACTTATACGCCCTCTGTTTATTCATCTGTTTATATCTTTCTCTTCTTTCTCTCTCTATTTCTCTCTCTATCAGTTTTCTCTCACTCATCTTCTGTTCTCTTCTTTCTTTATTCATCTATTTCTACCTATACATCTATCTTTATATTCTCTTCTCTCACTCTCTCTCTTCCTTCTCTCGAACTCTCTCTCTTCTCTCTTCTCTTCTCCCCTCTCCTCTCTTCTCTCTCTCTCTTCTTTTCTCTCACCACACACACACACACACACACACACACACACACACCACACACACACAACATATATACATACCTACATACATACCTACTACACAAAAACACATATATACATCATCACGTCACCTTCACATATAAGCATCATTCTCACCTCCTTATCTCTTAGTCTCTCTCTCATCTCTCTCTCTCTCTCTCTCTGCTCTCCTCTCTCTCTCTCTTCTCTCTCTCTCTCTCTCTCTCTCTCACTCTCTCTTCTCGGTCTCTCTCCTCGCTCCGCTTCCGTTATTCTTCTAACCTGTCTCTCTCTTCCTTCTCTCCCTGTCTACCTTGTTCCACGTACATTCTTCCCTTTTGTCTGTCTTCCTTTCCTTTCTGTTCATTTTGCATTTCTCCTTCTTCATCTCATTTCCTCCAGCTCCTCCAGTTCCATTTCCAGTCCCTCGTCCTCCATTTCCTCAGTTTTCCTTGGAAGGATCCTTCGCCAGTTCCCTTCGGTCTGTCACCATTTCTCAGTTTCCTTGAAGGATCTATTTTTCATCTGGTCTTCCTTCCTCATCTTCTTAATTCCCTCTATTCATTACCTTACTTCTCTCTCTATCTCTATTCAATACTTCCTTCTCTTCTATTTTTTTTTGTTTTTTCGTTTGTGTTTTCGTCTGTTGTTTGTCTTAACTCTGTGTCTCATCTCTTCCTCCTTCTCTTAATCCTTCGTTCTTTCCGTTTTTTTCTTATTTTTCTTATCGTCTATATCTTATCTTATCTGTTTCTTTTCGTGTGATTGTGATTTGGTTGTCCTTATTCTTCTCTCTGAGCCTTAAACTTAACTTCTGTCTTCCTTTCTTCTTCCCTTCCTCTTCTTCCCCTCATCCCCTTCATCCCTTTTCTCCTCTTTCCGCTCTCTTCTCTTCCCTCTTCCTCTTCCTGTTTTTGGTTTTCTCTTTTCTCTCTGTCTTCCCCTTCCCCTTCCTCCTTCTCTCCTTCTTCATCTCCCTCTTCCTCTCCTTCTTCTTCCTCTTTCTGTTCTTCTTCCCACTTCACCTGCCTCTTCCTCTTCCTCATTCATTTCCTTTCTTCTCTCTTCCTCTTTCTCTTCCTCATCCTCCTTCCTATATCTTCTTCTTCCTCTTCATCTATCCAACTATCTCCTTTTTAAAATCCTCTTATTCTCATTCTTTTCGTCCTCACCTCACTCATGCGGTAGGAGAGAAAGGAAAGAGGAAGATGAAAGAGAGAAAGAAGAGGATGGAGATTTATTTCAAGGATGGAAGAGAAAAAGGGGAGGGAAGTAAGAGTAGAGAGAAAAAGAGGGGGTGAGAGTGATGGAAGGGGAGAGTATAGACAGAGAGATGACGAAAGGAGAGAGGAGAGGAAGAGAGAGAAGGTAAAATGAAAACCAAGGGGCAAAAAGAGAAGAGAGAAAAAGAGAAAGAAAGGGAAGGTGGGAAAATGAAATATAAGATGGATAGAGAATTAAAATGAAAATAAAGGAGGGGAAATACAAGGTAAAAAGAAGAAATGGAAGGTCATTAGAGAGAGGAATACAAGAATGGGGTATAGAAGAGGGGATAGGACTGGAATAGAGAGGAGAGGATAGAAGGGGGCGAGAGAAATGGAAGGAGTGAGTATGGACGGAAGGAGAAGAAAATGAGATGGAAAGAGATGGGGATGAGAGGAAAGATAGAGAGGAATGGAGGAACAGTTTGATTATAAAGAGAAATAAAAGAGAGAGAAGGTAGAGGAAGAAGCAAAAAGGAAGAGGAGAGGAAAAAGAAAGAAAAGGAATTAAAGAGAACAAGAAGATCACAGGAAGCGAAGTGAGAAGTGATGGAAAAGGAGGAATGGAATGGAAAGGGAAGGAGAGGAAGAGAAGAGCGGTAGAAGGGGAAAGGAAGAGACGAAAGAGGAATAGTAAGAGATACAAAAGAAGTCATGGAAAAGAAGGAATGGAAGAGGAAAAGGAAGGAGAGGAAAGGAAGAGCGGTAGAAGGGAAAGGAAGAGACGAAAGAAGGAAAAAGCGAAGGAAGAGGAAAGAGGAAGGGGAGATGGCAAGAGATATAAAAGAAGTCGTGGAAAAGAAGGAATGGAAGAGGAAAGGGAAAGAGAGGAAGAGAAGAGCGGTAGAAAGAGGAAAGGAAGAGAGAAAAGAAGGAAAAAGCGAAGGAAGAGGAAAGAAGGAATGGTAAGAGATACAAAAGAAGTCCTCGGAAAAGAATGAATGGAAGGGAAAGGGAAGGAGAGGAAGAGAAGAACGGTAGAAGGGGACATGGAAGAGAGGAAAGAAGGAACAAAAACAATGGTTGCGAAGGAAGATGGAAAGCGGAAGGGGAGATGGTAAAAGATACAAAAGAAGTCATGGAAAAGAAGAAATGAAAGGGAAGGAGAGGGAGAGAAGAGCGGTGGAAGGGAGGAAAAGGAAGAGAGGAAAAGAAAGGGAAAAAAGCGAAGGAAGATGGAAAGAGGAAAGGGAAAATGGCTCCAGAAGAGATATAAAATAAGTCACGGAGAAGAAGGAATGGAAGAGGAAAAGGGAAAGGAGAGGGAAAGAGAAGAGCGGGTGTAGAAAGAGGGAAAGGAAGAGAGGAAAGAAGGAAAAAAAGCGAAGGAAGAGGATAGAGGAGGAATGGTAAGAGGTATATAAAAGAAGTCATGGAAAAGAAGAAATGGAAGAGGAAAGAGAAAGAGAGGAATAGAAGAGCGGTAGAAAGAGTGAAAGGGAAGGGAGGAAAGAAGGAAAAACAGCGAAGGAAGAGGAAAGAGGAAAGAGGAAAGGTAAGAGATATAAAAGAATTCATGGAAAAGAAGAAATGGAAGAGGAAAGGGAAGGAGAGGAAGAGAAGAGCTGTAGAAGGGAATAGGAAGAGAGGAAAGAAGGAAAAAGCGAAGGAAGAGGAAAGAGGAAAGAGGAATGGTAAAGATGATACAAAAGAAGTCATGGAAAAAAAGAAGGACTGGAAGGGAAAGGGGAAAAAAAGGGAAAGGGAGCAGGAAGGGGAAGAGCGGTAGAAAGAGGAAAGGAAGAGACTATAAGAGGAACAAGGAGAAGGAAGAGGAATGGTAAGAGATACCAACAATAAGATCATGGAAACAGAAGGAATGGAAGAAGAAAGAGAAAGAAAGGAAGAGAAGGCCGGTAGAAAGAAAGAGGAATGGAAGATACTAAAGAAGGAAAAATCGATGAAAGAGGAAAGAGGAAGGGGAGATGGCAAGAGATACAAAAGAAGTCATGGAAGAGAAGAAATGGCGAAGAGAAAAGAGAAGGAGAGTGAAGGAAGAGCGGTGGACGGGGAAAGGAAGAGAGGAAAGAAGGAAAAAAGCGAAGGAAGAGGAAAGAGGAATGGTAAGTAAAATTATAAAAGAAGTAATGGAAAAAAAGAAATGGCAGAGGAAAAGGGAAGGAGAGGAAGGGAAGAGCGGTAGAAGGGAAAGGAATGAGAGGAAGGAAATGGCAAGAGATTTAAAAGAATTTCATGGAAAAGAAGGAATGTGAAGGGAAATGGGAAGGAGAGGAAGGGTAAAAGAGCGGTAGAAGTGAAAGGAAGAGACGAGAGAAGGAAAAAGCGAAGGAAGAGGAAAGAGGAAAGGGAGATGGTAAGAGATATAAAAAAGTCATGGAAAAGAAGAAATGGAAGAGGAAAGGGGAAAGGGAAGGAGAGGAAGGGAAGAGCGGTAGAAAGAGGAAAGGAAGAGACGAAAGAAGGAACAAGAGAAGGAAGAGGAATGGTAAGAGATACAAAATAAGTCATGGAAAAGAGGGAATGGAAGGGGAAGGGAAGGAGAGGAAGTGAATAGCGGTAGAAGGGAAAGGAAGAGAGGAAAGAAGGAAAAGTGGAAGGAAGAGGAAAGAGGAAAAGGGAGATGGTAATAGATATAAAAGAAGAAATGGAAAAGAATAAATGGAAGAAGAAAGGAAAGGAGAGGAAGAGAAGGGCGGTAGAAAGAGGAAAGGAAGATACGAAAGAAGGAAAAAGCGAGGAAAGAGGAAAGAGAAAGGGGAAATGGTAACGGATACAAAACAAAGAAAGGAAAGAAAAAAGTAAAATAAAAGAAATTGAAAATCGTTGAGAAAGAAAAAAAAAGGAAGAAAAAATAGAAAAAGAGAGGTAAAAGAAGAGGGGATGGAAAGAGAGCACAAAACAGCTGAGGTGGAAGGATAGAGGAAAGTGGAGAAGAGGGGAGAAGAGGAGAGGAGAGAGGAGGAGAGAGAAAAGGAGATAAGGAAAGAGGAGTATAGAGGACGAAAGAAGAAATGGAAGAAAAAGAGAAAAAGAGGAGAGGGGAAAAGAGAGGAAAAAGAGAAAAATGGGTCAGAGGAGGAAAAGAGATGGGAAGATAGGGTAGAGAGAAAGAAGAGAGGGAAGGAAAATATGGAAAGGAAAAGAGAAGGAAAGGGAAATTTATGAAGGAGAAAACAAAGGGAAGGAGGAAAAATGTGATAATATGGTTTAACGTCACAAACTTCCCCCTTATCGGAAGGCAAGGACGGTACCCCTCACAGAGGACTTTGTAACGTGGAATACAATGAACCATACCATTGCTCCAGCTTCGCCGGTGGCAGGATTCGAACCGCCATCCCCTCGACTTCGCCGCAAGTAACGACGCCCTAACCCGCTCAGCCAGCGAGGAAGAGTGTAAGGTAAGAATAGAAAGAATACAAATGACGAAAGAAAAGAAAAATAAAGAATGGAATGAAGAAGGAAAGGAAAGGAAAGGAAGAGGAAGGGAGGATGGGAAAGGATGAATGAAGAAGAATAGGAGAAGAAAGAAAATATTTTACGTGGTGAAGAAAGAGAGAAGAAAAAGAGCTAGATGTCCATAGGAAGAAATATTAAGAGAGATAAAGAGAGAGATTTAGGTAAAAGGAAGTCAGAAATCGAAAGAAACTGGAAAGAATGGAGCCAAAGAAAAAAAGAGAGGAGAAAGAGAGAAAAAGGACGAAAGAGAGAACGAGAGAGATAGAAAGAGATAAAGAAAAAGAAAGAGGGAAAGGAATAGAGAAAGTTAAAGAAAAAGAAGAGATAGACAGAGACAGAGAGAGAGAGAGAGAGAGACAGAGAGTGAGGGAGAAGAGAGAGAGAGAGATAGAAGAGAGAGACAGAAAGAGAGAGAGCGGGGGGGAGAGAGAGAGAGAGAGAGAGAGAGAGAGAGAGAGAGAGATCCAGACAGACAGACAGACAGACAGACAGACAGACAGAGAGAGAGAGACAGAGAGAAAGAGAGAGCAATGAAGAGACAGCAATCCATCTGCTCTTTTTTCAGATATCAATTTTTTTCCAAAGAAATTCGCTTTCAGTATCAAATTGTTGGACACAAATAACAGCGTAATTGAATTTTTCAAATTAATAGAAATTGAATATCGTCTATCATCCATTGTTCTTGTTTTGTTAATCCAATTCAACCTCATTTACTATTTTGTTTTTAAGAAATAAATTGTTAATTTGAAAGATGTAATTGTCGAGAATAATTGTAGTAATTTATTCACCTATTTACCAATTTATTTGGTTATTTATTTATTTATTTATTTATTTATGAATTTATTTTATTATTTTCATTTATTAATATACTTATTTTTATTATTCATTTGTTTAATTACTAATTTACCTTACCTGTTTGTTTATCTATCTTATTTGTTATTATCTATTATTGATTTTTTTCTGTTCTATTTATTTTAGTTTAACAAAAAGTATTCAATTTATTTGTTTTTCATTACGTTAATTGAGTTATTCTTCCTCTTTTCCTTTCTACCCATTTTACTTTAATCTTTCATTGTCTGTAATTGATTTATTTTCTATTCCCATTTATTTATTTTTTATTAGTTTAAATCCTATTGGTTTTGCTTATTTATTTTTGGTTATATTATTTTTTATTATTTATTTTAGTTATTTTATTTATTTATTTTTTTTTTAAATTTTTTTATCTTTTATCATTCGCTTAGATCCTTCACTGCGGGGAATAAAACTAGGAAGTTCAAATCCTAGATTACGTTACATCATGTTGTGTGACGTTACGACAAAAATTTTTTACCTGACGTTACTTTTATTTGACGGTACGTTTACGTTTATGTGACGGTAACGTTACATTATAACAGGTCAGGTTAGAATAACATCTTCAACTCCACACACAACAACAAAGATGGCGCCCTTTGGGTTATGACACTAAATCTCACTAAATTAAAACAATCAATGAACTCTAGTATCATTCGTTTCCAGTGATTTATTATTAACAAAAAAACAAATCCTAAGAAAGTCTTGATTTTTCTAGAACAATTTAGAAATACGGTTAGACTGCTTCCTGTCCGAAATATATATTTTTATTATAGATGTTGATAGGGCTCTGTGACGGGGCTTCACCTCTACCTTGGGCTTTAAAAAATCATTTGGTAAAAGCCTGAAAAAATTAAACAAGTATTGCAGTCGACCACTGGGAGAGATTCGTCGCTCAATAAAATCTCTTAGCGGAACACTAATTAACATTAATACGGTTTATCTGTCTATCTTTAAACCAAGAGCTTTCTTCACTTTATAAGGCACGTAAACTCTCTCCCAAAGTTCATGCTTATGCTATATAATGAAAAACATTATTTTTTTCTTTTTCTATTCTTTTTTATCTATTTATTTTACATGTATATTTATTTAAATTTGTTTATTCATCTATTTATTTATTTATCTATTTATTTATTTGTTTATCTATTTATTCTTATTTAGCATACAAATATTTCCCTTTGCTAGGAACAGAACCTGAGATCCAAATGATTACTTGGGAACGGTTGCCCACTGCCTTAGGGTAGCGGATATCAAGTAAGGTATTTTCAAAACTTCGATGATTTATTCATCTCTACATATTGTGATGTTTACATTTTCTCTTTTGTGCTATATGGACACTATATATGTATATATATAATTTTATTATATATATAAATATATATATGATATATAGTATATTTATACATATATATGTAGATATATATACATATATATATATATACATATATATACATATATATATACATATCAATATATATGTATATCATATATATATAATATATATATGTGTGTGTGGGTGTGTGTGTGTCTATGAGTGTGTGTGTGTGTGTGTGTGTGTCTGTGTGTGTTGTGTTGTGTGTGTGTGTGGGTGTGTGCGGTGTGTGTGTGTGTATGTGTGAGTGAGTGTGTGTGTGTGTGAATGTGTGTGTGTTGTGTGTGCGAGTGTGGTGCATATATACATATATATATATATATACATATATATGTGTGTATCATATATATATATATATATATATATATAGAGATATTTATATATAATATATATATACATAATATATATATGTATATATGTAAATATATATGCATATATAAATATGTATATATATGTATATATATGTATAATATATATATATAAAATATATATATATATATATAAATATATATATATATATTGTATGTATATGAATTTATATGTATACATTCAATATTCCCCTTTCAATTAAGAAGTTTTCTGTCTGTCTTTCACTTCCATCATCCCATTAATGTCAAAGCAACGGTTTGAATGTCAACCCGTCAATTCAGTTTTTTCCGATCAACTCCATTAACGCCGCTATTAATATGATTACTACTCAGGCGTAGAGCAACATGGATTCATTTTCCACCTGACCGGCTCGCCCATTATTTTCTCTGTGGTCGCAAGTGTGTACGTATGTGTGTATGTATGTATGTATGTATGTATTACCGGTATGTATGTATGTATGTATGTACCAGTATGTATGGTATGTATGTATGTATGTATGTGTATATGTGTTGTGTATTTGTTGGCGTGTGTGAATGGAGGGGTGATTCCTGTGTGTCGTTTGTGTGTGTGTGGTGTTTGTGTGTGTGTAATGTGTGTGTGTGTGTGTGTGTGTGTGTTGTGTGTGTGTGTGTGTGCGTGTGGTTGTATGTATGTGATTCACCATGGCCTTGGATCACGTGTTGTACTCGTGATCGACAGCTTATTTCCCTCCGGAAGAAAACCTGAGAGCTCATAGCTGACCGGTCTGTTGGAAATTATGTGACCTTACACGAATACACATACACCCAACTCCCCCGCCCACGAAAATTGGAGTAACAACTTACAGCGCAGTGATAATGAAATTATTTCAGCCCTGGGTGTGATTCGAACCCGGGCCGCCGTACTGGCGGCCGGGAACTCAACCACATGAGCCATCGAGTGCGTATGTGCGTGCGTGTGTGTGTGTGTGTGTGTGTGTGTGTGTGTGTGTGTGTGTATGTGTGTGTGTGTCAGCGTGTGTGTATGGGGTGTTCTCTCGTATGTTGGCGTTTGTGTGTGTGTGGTGTGTTGTGTTGTGTGTGTGTGTGTTGTGTGTGTTGTGTGTGTGTTTGTGTAGGATGTTTATGTGTGGGTGTAGGTATGGGTACAAGTGGGTTGTTTGTTCGTACTTGTGTGTGTGTGTGTATGTGTGTGTGTGTGTGTGTGTTTGTGTGTGTGAGGTGCGTGTGTGAAAGTGGTGTGGTGTGTATTTACCTATTTGTGTTTTACGGGAAGGGAGGCTAGGCTCGTGGTGACCCGTCCCTTTGTATCTTTCAGCATCAAGTGTTTTTCCTAAAAACTTGAATAGCATTTGCACACACGATTTATTTATCTAAGTTATTCCATGGGGTAATCCTGCATTCCCGTGTGGGAAGCTTTTCTTTTTCCGATCTCTTCTATAGTTATCCTTTTTGAGTTTCCTTTTTCACGACCTCTTGTTTTTCCATTGTCATTTTTTGTAAGTAATTCCTATCATGGATTACCATTCCTTTCATGATTCTAAATATAGTACAGTAGATCACTCTCTTTCTCTTCTCTGCTCCAGTGTTGGTAGTTCCAATTTTGATAATATTGATGATCATATGTCAATTTAGGAAAGAGCTGGTGCCAACTTTGTCGTTGCTCTGGGTATTCTTTCTAGTTTCCTTATATTGTTTTTAGTACTGGGTGACCAGAGTGTCGCTGCGTATTCCAGTTGTGGTCTAATCAATGTATCTAAAATTTTTTAATAATTTTCTTCATCCAAATAATCAAATGCCACTTTCATTGACCTTAATGGTTTGAAGGGTTCCGACGACTATTTTGATGATATGTTTATCTGGTGTCATGTCTTTGCTGATTATTACACCAAGGTCCCTTTCCGAGTGCACTTTCTTGATTTCCTTTCTTCACCAATTTTATAATTTTTTGAAATTCTGTTTTTACTTTTTTCAACCACCATTATGCTACACTTCTTGATAATGAAGTTCACTTCCCACTTTTGAAGTCTATTTTCCCAGCTTTAGTCCAGGTCCTGATTTTAATGAATCACAATCCTCCTCTGTTGTAACCCTCTTCAATATTTTTGCGTCATGTGCGAAGAAATTCATATAACATTCAACTCCTTCATCCATGTCATTTACGTATATGGCAAACATGCTGGGAGCCAGCACCGACCCTTGTGGAACACCACTTATCATTTCTTCCCATTTCGAGTATTTGTCTCTAATTACTACCCTCATTTTTCTCCCAGTCAGGAAGTCTTCTATCCATTCTAATAGTTTACCTGTGATGCCACCTATTGATTCCAATTTTCTTATTAATAACTTGTGTGGTACTTTGTCAAATGCCTTTTGTAGGTCTAGATAGGCACAGTCTGCCCATCCATCCCTCTCTTCTGTTATATCTATTAGTCTCGAGTAGAAGCAGATCAGGTTTGTTGTACATGATCTTCCTTGTCTAAATTCAAATTGGTTTGGGTTTAGTATAGATTTTTCTTCCAGGTGTTTAACCCATCTACTCTTCATCACTTTCTCACATATTTTAGCTACTGTGCTTTTTAGGGAGACAGGTCTGTGGTTAGTTGGATTTTCTTTGCTTCCTCCTTGATATATTGGTACAATGTTTGCATTTTTCCAGTCTTGTGGTACCTTTCCTTCTTTGAGCGAGCATTTGATTATAGTGTGTGTGTGTGTGTGTGTGTGTGTGTGTGTGTGTGTGTGTGTGTGTGTGTGTGTGTGTGTGTGTGTGTGTGTATGTGTGTGTGTGTGTAGGTGTATATGTTTCATTATTTTATGCAAACAAGAGACCTTTAGGTCCATAACGAGACCGAATACAAGAAAATAATAAAACAAAATAAAAAGATAAATAAAAATAACATGAATACGTAAGTGAATGAATAAATAAATGAATAAATGAATAAATAAACAGGAGAGTTATCCACACAGTTTATAAAACTTAAAAAAAGAATATATATATATATATATATATATATATATATATGTATATATATATATATATGTATATATATACATATATATACATATATGTATATATACATATATATATACATATACATATACATATACATATACATATATATATACATATACATATATATACATATACCAAAGGCTTTTTACCCCTTACACGGGGGGTAGCCAAAAAGAAAAAGGCATAGAAACCACTCCCACCCATTCCATTTCCTATATATTCCACTCCCCTCCACCCTCCTCACTCCCTCTTATCTTGGCACCTCCTGGATGACGGGTCATCCCTGCATCCTGTCCACTGTCCTGGGTCAGAAGCAGTGTCGCAAGACACAGCACATCCACAGCAAGGCCGCTTCATAAATTCTGTGACCCCCCCCCCCTCTCCGTCCCCTCATGCAGAAAAGGAGAAGACAGGGAGAAATCCCTTTTGGCTGCGTCAAATATATATATATATATATATGTATATATATATATATATATGTATATATATATATATATATATATATATATATATATATATATATTGAATTGTATGCAACAGCAAATTGAGCTCTGATGAGTTTCCGATGAAGAGTTTCAAGTCTTCTAAAGATCTCTCTAGCATGGAGAGGTAAAGAAAAAACCAAGTTGCCGATAGAAGCCCGATATTCAACGTGTCCTTTCCCAGTTTCAGACCAGAATAACGGTCATTTCTTTGTAATCTTTCCTAGTG
>NW_027467761.1:470875-478251 GCF_046742065.1 Oratosquilla oratoria | reverse complement strand
ATTAATAAATAAGTAAAGTGATAAATGAATAAATAAAGATAAACGAATAGATTAATTAACAAAAGATAACAAAAGAATTGATAATATATAACATACATATATATATATATATATATATATATATAAACTATATATATATATATATGCAAACAAATCACATCACCGTGATACAATAGAATGACATAATAACCACAGGAGAAGGGAAAAATTGTAGAGAGTAAATATTTTCGTATATTACCATCTTCAGACTAATTGAAAGATGATATAGAGTTTGTGTTTAAAATGTAAGTATTCAGGTAGCATTGTATTGTCTCTCTCTCCCTCCCTATGATTGCCTACTTGATACTTACATTTAAACACAATATATATATATATAAATAGTATATATAATATATACTTATAATATGATATATATAGATATATATGCAAAATAACTACAGGAGAAAGGACACTTGTAGACAGTAAGTACTTTCGTAATATTACATCTTCAGACTAAATGACTGATGTAATATACGAAAGTACTTACTGTCTACAAAGTTCCCTTTCTCCTGTGGTTATTTTGCATATATATATCACGGTGATGTGATTGCTTGCATATATATATATATATATATATATATATATATATATATATATATTTGAAAGCATACCTAGGCATGTGCTTCATGTGTTTCTGCTGCCTAAAACTTTCTAGATTTAGGTAATTTTTCTTCCAATTACTGGAAACTTTTTTATTCTTTTATGGAAATTAGGCATTTAAGATCTTTTAGGGACTTCTAGAAACACTAAAAAAAGGAGTATGAATACAGTTCCATGTCTGATAGAGGTCTGAAATTTAGGGATTTAAGACCTTTTAGGGACTTTTAGAAACACTAAAAAAAAGTACAAGTACAATTCCATGCCTGATAGAGATTTGAATAGCATCAGAGTTCATCTAATACTCAGATGAAAGATTCATAATCACAGTGTCAGAATATATTATCAAACCATTACGGAATACGAAATACCAAACTCTGCCATTTCTGAATTGAATATCTGCGGTTAGCAACAATAATCTCATACGGAAGGTCATATGTACCTGGTACAGCAGAGGAGTTATGCTCATGGTACAGTATCAGACATATGCACATAATAAAGTAGCGGACATATGCACCTGGTACAGTATGGGACATATGCACCTGGTACAGCAAGGGATATACTCAATATCTGCTCAATATCTGCATCTGCTACAATATCGGACATATGCACCTGGTACAGTATCAGACATATGCACATGATAAAGTAGCGGACATTTGCACCTGCTACAGTAGGGGACATATGGACCTGGTACAGCAGGTACATGCTCATGGCACAGACATATGCACATGATAAAGTAGCGGACATATGCATCTGGTACAATAAGAGATATATAAACCTGTTCTGGTACAGTAGGGGACATATGCACCTGGTACAGTAGAAGACATAGGCCATGCCCATGGTACAAAAGCATCGAGTGTCGTACTAATTGTTCGTGATATGTTCTAAACATATAAGAATACTAGGTGACTCTGGTCCATAGGGATGCCAGTAAAGTCCCTGGAATTATGATTGCATAAAACAAGAAGTCATTACCCCATACGGTGAGTATAGATATATATCGAATACTCAGCAACGAAAGACACAGTACTTACACACACACACACACACACATATATATATATATATATACATATATATATATATATATATATGTATGTATATAATATATATATATATTGTGTGTGTGTGTGTGTGTGTGTGTGTGTGTGTGTGTGTGTGTGTGTGTGTGTGTGTGTGTGTGTGTGAGTGAGTGTGTGTGTGTATCCAAGTCAAAGGCACGCACCTACTCCCACCCATTCCACTACCCTCCACCACCCTTTCCTCCCTATTATCTTATCTCCTCTTGAACGACGTGTTATCCCTGTATCCAGCCCACTGCCCTGGGTCATAAGCAATGTAGCAAGACACAGTATATCCACAGCAAGGCGGTTTCACTTAATTGAGTGTCCCAGCCACAAGTGAAGTGTCGCCATCAAACAAAAACTGGTTCACCTCCTGCTTCTCTCCATTGTCTTTCACTATTTCCAGTCCCCTGCCCATTACCGTCGTCTTTACCTCCTGCACCACCCCATCCATGTATACATTGAACAGCCACGGCGACGTGACACATCCCTGACGAAGTTCTCCCTTTACCTCAAACCACTCGCTCTCTCCTTTGCCCATTCTAACACAGGCTATACTACTCTCGTAAAAACTCTTGACTGCCCACATATCTGCAAAATCCCCCACATTTGCCTTCCTGTCTGCCTTATCATAAGCTTTATCCAAATCCACAAAGGCCCCAAAAAACACCCTTACCTTTTGCTGAAGCTTTCTCAGATGTCTGCCTTACCACAAAAATATAATCCATACAAGCCTTGCCTTTCCTAAACCCACACTGTTCCTCACCAATTACTCCCTCTGTTTCTCTTCTAATCCTCTCAATTAAAACCCTCCCATAATCCTTCCCAAATACACTCAACAAACTGATCCCTCTGAAACTACTACACTCACATTTGCCACCCTTTTTACCTTGTAAAGCGGTTTTGGAGATAGATCCCTATAATCATATATATTCTGATACCCTGTCACTCCAGGTACTTGAATAACTATATTAAAAAAAAATTACTATGATTAAACAAACCATTGTATGTGTCCATAAATATTATCTATATTTGTGAAATTAATGTTGCCACAAACTGTGATAGCCTTTGTAAGGAGAAAACATGTAAATGTAAAATGATTGTATAATTTTACCAAATGTTGAAATATTGATTATTTTTATTTGAAATTATCGCGGGCGGGCCATTTTTAAGTTGTTTGTTTCAATTATTCTTTTACGGCGGAGTACCGTTCACCATGTAGTGTTAACAATCCACTACAATGGTTAGGTTAAAGATTATTCACGAACTCCTCCTAGGTTTTTGCAGATAAACCCCTATAATCATATAAATTCTGAAACCTTATAACCCAAGATACTTGGATAACTATCTTTCATTTGTCTGCCTGTCTGTTTGTTTGTTTGTTCACGAACTCCTCCTGGGGTTTTGGAGATAGACCCCCATAACCATATATATTCTGATACCCTATCACTCCAGGTACTTGGATAACTATATTTAATTTCTAGAAAAATATTATTTTGGTTAGGGTTAAGGGTTAAAGTTAGGTGGGGTATGGTTAGGTTAGGGAATATTCGCGAACTCCTCTTAGGTTTTTGCAGATAGACCCCTATAACCATATATATTCTAAAACCTCATAAACCAAGGTACTTGGATAACTATCTTTTATTTTTATCTACTATGATAAAGTAGTAGCCTCTGTCTGTTCACGAACTCCCCCCAAACCATATATATTCACCATAACCCAGGCTACTTGGATAAGTATATCTTATTTCCAAAGGGCGTCTCCCTTCTCATTTTTTTTCTTTTTTTCAACATTTAATTCTTGTTACATTTTCCATTGAATTATATTGATACGTGTAACTTTTCTCCACAAATTCTATCAAAATTGAAATGATCATCATTTCCCCGCAGCAACGCGCGGGTAATTTGGCTAGTATATATATATATATATATATATATATATATATATATATGTATATATATACATACATACATAACACATTCCACTCCCCTCCACCCTCTACCCTCCCTCTCATCTTGGCACCTCCTGGATGACGGGTCATCCCTGCATCCTGTTCACTACCCTGGGTCAGAAGCAATGTCGTAAGACACAGCACATCCACAACAAGGCCGCTTCAATAATTCGGCGACCCCCCCTCTCCGTCCCCTCATGCAGAAAAGGAGAAGACAGGGAGAAATCGCTTCGGGCTGCGTCAAATTACCTCTCATGCACACTTTCTTACCCCTCATCCCCCACCCACATATATATATATATATATATATATAAATATATATATATATATATATGTATGCATAATATATATACATACATATATATATATATATATATATGTACATATATACTATATGTGTGTGTGTGTGTGTGTGTGTGTGTGTGTGTGTGTGTGTGTGTGTGTGTAATTATACATATATATTTATATATATACATATGTATGTGTATATATATATATATACACATTGTGTCACCTTTGATTGCCTGCACTTGTATATTCTCCCTCCCGGTAACAACAGGGAATGGAGGAGGGTGAGAATCAAGATTGTGACTTTTTTTTTTTTTTTTTTTTAAGCCAAAACTGGCGGGTTCTCTGGCGCGTTTTCTTTCTTTTCCTCCTTCGACCCGCGGCATTTTTCCGCGCCACCAACACGTCACTTGTGCGCCAATTCATACGCAGTTTTCACATTCTTTCGCCGCAATTTCAAGCCACAGTTGGACTCGAACCCAACCCCCCCGTTCTACAATATTTCTTTTTGTTTTCTCTCTCGCTCTCTTTTTTCCTACCCCCTTTATCCAAGGGGATGCAATTTCGTACATTTTTATTTAGTTACTTGAATCGAAAGGCTATTTCTAGCACACAAGTTTGTGTCTCACTTCAATACAGCCATCTACATTTTTCTAAAAAAAAAAAAAGAAAAAAAAAATAATAATAATAATAATAAAATAAATAAATAAATAAATAAATAAATAAATAAATGAAAAATAAAGGTAAAAATAATAATAATAATGATAATAATAATACTGATAATAATGGAAAAAATAAAAAATAAAAGAATAAGATAAACAAATAAATAAATAAAAATAAATCAATAAAAAAGATCGTCTCGATGAAGCCCCGCCCCTAAAAGAAAAGAAAATAGAAAAAAAAAAAAAAATCTACTGTAGTTCTACCTTCATTCCCCCGTCCCCAACATTTTTCTGCGTGAAAGACCCTTTGGTGACAAATACGAACCCCTCCTAACAATTTCTTTTTTCTCACAGACATAATCTAATTCCTCCTAATTCCTCCTTGGGCGTCCTAATATCATTAGTTTTCAGATAAATAGATAAGGAAAAAAATATATATATAATATAAATGGGTCTCTTTTGATGGCGAAATCGGTTAAGTCACTATCACTTGCCACGTGCTAGCGCAGGTTCGAGTCCTTGGCTGTACCACGTTACAGTTTCTGCATGGATGCCTCCTCGAGTGTCTTGATGTCGATGGCTTAGAATTAAAGTGAATTGTAATTGATATATATATATACATATATATATATATATATATATATATATATGTATATGTATATGTATATATATATATATATATATAATATATATATATATATATATATATATATGTACATACACACTGAATGGTTCCCAGTGATCAATTAATATATTTTTCAACCACAAATCACTTTTAATTCCATGCCATCGCAATCGAGACTGAGAGTCGCTCGAAGGAGGCATCCGTTGGAAATTGAAACGTGGAGGAGCCGAGGATTCGAACCCAGCTACCCCGTAACAAAGTTAAAGTGACGTAAACCAATACGCTATCACGAGATAGATCAAATAAAACTAATATTGCGGATAGGTTATTAAATTACTTAAAAGAGCTTTCACGTTTTAATTTTATTTATTTGTCTATTTGGTTATTGTGTTTGTGTATCTATTGGGAAAAAATATGGCTTAAAGCTACGCCTACTATCTCTGCAAACACACTTTCATTAATCTCTACCTATCTATCTATATAACATGAGCTTTCCTGCCCTTACAAGGTAGGTAGCTAAGTCAAAGGTACGTACATATTCCTACCCACTCCACTCCCCTCCACCACTATCCACCCTCTCATCCTAACTCCTCATGGATGACAGGTCACCCCTGCATCCCGCCAACTGCTCCTGGTCAGAAGCAATGCAGCAAGACACAGCACGTCCACAGCAAGGCCGCTTCAGCCGACCCCCGCCCTCTCCGTCCCCTCATGCAGAAAATGAGTAGAGGAGGAGAAAGCTTCGGCCCAGTCCATGTCAAAACATCATTCACACACAAACAACCATCACTAGTCCCCATAAATCTTGAGCGCAAATGAACTGTGGCCATTATTCAGGATACAGTGCGCATATGTGATGTGCTTGATACGTGAAATGTATTTGGAAAGTCCTGCATATCACATTAAATCAGAAGAGTATTCGAACTGTTTCATTATGCGCTGCAGGGGTCACCGGAAGTACGCTGGTCTCGTGTTCACTTCGATGTGGGTTCGAATCCCGCACTAGTTTCCGATTCCCAGCTACTCAGCTATTCCTGGCGTAGACGCTTCATTATCTGAACTATAGTTTATATTTTCCTTGTGTTTAGTTTGCGGGATATATTTCATATGTATTCTATGTTATATCAGATTTAGTATTTCAATTGTGATTAGTATTTTTGATATATCATTCACACTGGGTGTCCATCACTGCTAATTACTCTGGCTATCCGAACACAAAAGGCAAAGGTGGTGACATTGGTTGGGGCTACGGGTCTCTTGATGTAGTTGTCACTTTTTCTTAATAAAAGATCATATGCCGTTACTTTACATATTCTTTAACCTTATTCGTTCTATCACATCTTCCTCTTTTTTTCGCTCACGTTCTTAAGCTTTCACTCACTCTATTCTTCTCCGTAGTTATTCATCATAGACTTTTTTTATACCTTCCTCAATCTCTATCCGAACTGTTTACGAGCGTCATTCATTCTTTCATCTCCTCTCTCGCTGTAAAACTCTCTATTCCCCCTTCACGGGTCCTCCACACCTTTTCGTTCGTTTTCGAAAGTTTTCGTTTGTTTGATGAGCGCTTCATATCTCCTTTATTTTCTCTACGTTTTCTTTTACTCTTTTTTTCGGATGCCGTCCGCTGGGCTGGGACACTCCATCACATTCAAATTGTCTTCTCCATCCTGCAGTGACTCACAATTTTTTCTCGTTATTAATCTATTTACGTTGATAGCGCCTATGTGAGATTGACTATGTCAACTTTCATACCTGATACAAACATGACACATCTTTTCGTCTGACTGTAAGTGGTGCCTGCTGTCCCTCTTGATCTACTTGATACATTTACTTCCTGTATCAGTCTTTCCATTAAAGACGTGGCAGTGTTGTTCATCTACTACATTGCTTCCTACTCTGAGGTCCACAGACTCCTAGTGGGCCAGGGAGAATCACAAATTGATCCATAATAAAAAAAACTAAAGATAGTTACTGGATGCTTAATGATTTAGATCAATCTTAAAGTGGCCTTCAGGAGGACAAGGAACAGCAGTACATAAGAATAGGAGACATATAAGGAAACAGGACAAGAATACTTTATCAGCTATGGACACAGTTCCTGTGTTAGTCCTTCCTCCTAACCACATTATTTTTGTCTCTCTTTCTG